>NC_133930.1:41299346-41518299 GCF_964199755.1 Larus michahellis | reverse complement strand
ATGTTTCAGTGGCATTACATAAAGATAGCAATTTGGAGGGAGGGAAGTGAGTGCGGTCCAGAAACACACCAAACTCTTTTAGGGGCTGTGCTATCAATGCACTGTCTCATCCTGTGATTGGTAAATTTCTTATTTATGATTTTATTTCTTTTCCCAACTACACTCAACACAAATTAAAAATAACGGTAGCCAGAAGGATCAAATAAACATTCAAAAGTTCAGAAACATCTTCAGAAATCCTGAAAAAAAAAAAAAAAAAAGAATACCAGATCATCTAACTCCCGTAATTAATCCGTATATATTTTGGGTCAAGAAAAGTGTATATCCAGAAAGGTATTTTGATTCTAGTTTCACAGTTGTGAATTTTGCACATTATGGGTGTGAAACCTATATTTTGTTGTCTGATAGTTTAATATGTCTTTGGCTGAAAAGAGTTTTCTGCCAAAGCAGAATACTCCACTCATTTGTTTCTTAGTAAAGTTTTGTAAATGCCTCCTATGTCATTCATTGCATTGCCTAACATTGCAGCATCAAGCATACTGAGTGACAGGCCTACTGGAAAAGCACTCTCTTGTCTGTTTTGACAAAGGCATATGCTAGTAGGCATTTTGAGACTGTCAAAAAAAGTTGAATATTTAATTATTGATATACTTAGACTCTACAATCCCACATCCTAGATCTAACACAGTTGATGTGATTTTTACCATCAGCCTTGCCTTAAGTGAAAATTAGATCAAATGAGCAAGGAGCTGTAATGACCTTTAAAATCTCCCTGTATACTTTATTGACTAAAATGCACAGAAAACAAGGCAGTGCAGTAAACCTTATTGAATGTGCTTTACATGGGGGGGAAGAAACAATTTGTCTCAAATCCAGTAAATAGCCAATAAAAATTCACCTTGCTTCTATATTGTCCTAGGAGAGGCAATCTCATTTACATTTATTAGAAGTAATGATGTAGTGTCCTGCAGATAATTAACACAATAAAATGCTGCTAATTTCACAGTGTCATTATAAAATTTGCCAGTTTAAATTAGAAAGTGATTAACCCTCTGAGTGAGGCAATGACATTTCCATTCCCAATCTGCGAATTAAATTTGCAAGATTTTTTTTCACTTTGAAAGTTCATCTGTCTCTCTGCTGATGTTGTCCTTTACTTTTCCACCCTCACACTCTGTCCAGTGAGGAAATCTGTTGGCTAAACAATCTGAATCCATGACTATTTCACACTGTTAAGCCAAGCTCATATCACAGGAATGGATGTGTTAGTTACTAGAGGATAAAGTCTCTCTTAAAAGAAAAAAGAACTAATAATCCCTGATAAGCAGAGGTTCACTGAGTAATGAACTTCTTGTTGGTGCATGTAAGAGAGGAAGGTTTTTCCATTAATGAGGTGTCTCCAGAAAGAGCTTCATTTCATATAATGACAGCAAATCCTTAACCTTTTGCCTGGACACTACATTATCCATTTACTGTATCTATCTCTTCCACAACCTGCTTTAATTAATACCTTAAAACAGGAATAAACTCATTAAAAGAATAGATTTATTGCACATTAATTTAAATATTCTAACTCAAGTGAAATCCTCTTAAAGAATGTTTAATGACAGAACAAAACCAAAAAAGAATGAAAACTCAGGTTAATGATAGAATTGTTCAACCCATTAAAATAACTATTAATTGGGAAAATGTAATGCATGAATTTACAATGCTGCTAAAAATATGGTTGTTAGTCCCACCCCCTAAAAAAAATTCAAGACACAAGAATAAATTATCAATGTACAAAGGCTATACTTTAAAATGGAGGAAATATTTCCAAGGCACATAAGTTTAATTGGCAAATCCTGTTAACTAATAATGAGATTTAGGCTCAAACACTGCTAAAATTTAATTAGAAATAAAATCCTAAACAGTATGCTGTTGATTTACCATATGTTCCATATGTTCAGGGTTCTTCTTATTATAAGGAAACACCTCCAATGGAATACTCGCCCCAGTAGATAAGGAAGGAAAAGATTAATACGGTACAATTCTCCACATCAACCTTGCCCTTCTGTCAGAGCATTCCCAAAATTACATCCACGCTTAGAGTGCAGTGACCATGCATAGTCTTTGACAAGCCTCTTGATTGCTGTTTCACCAGTAGGTACCAAATGACATTGATGCCTTTGCAGTATCTCACTGGATGCTGTTCCAGGTCAAGCCTGAGCCACTGTCAACACTTGGGGAGCAGAAACTCAGCTTGAGTCACCTAAATCAGTGCAAAGCAGCCCACTAGAGTGCAGTGATAGCCATCTGCACTCAAGCGCAGAATGTGGACCAGACTCAGAAGCAAAAGAGGGCTTCCTCTTTACTTTTCCTGCAGAGAAAGATGTTATACAGGACATTCAAAGTAAAGATGATCATCATTTTTGCTATCGTTTAGACTTGTCTTTTTAAAATATTTTTTTTAAACAAAGCACTGATGATGCATTTACTTGAAGTAACTATTTAAGACGTTGTTATACCTGTACACAGTAAACATAGAAACCTGGATTCTCAAATATGTCTTATGTAAGTCAAAAATAGACAGCTCCCATGTAACCTCATGAAAAAACAGTGCCTCATTGATTTAAAGTACTGAAAGAAATTAGTAGCTGTCTCCCTGCACTATATACAAATACCCAATTCAGGCCTTGTGAAGTCTTGTGCTCCAACAAATTCACTCATGGAATTAGCTGCAGCTGGAGTAGCTGCGGTAGGACAGAAGTCCTGAAACCAGAGAGAAGTTCAGCTTCACCTAGTCCAGAGGAAAACTTGACCACCACACACAGAGGGGCTGAGTGATTAATTTTGGTTTGCTATGGAAAAGATGCCAGTGCAAAGATCCCTTTTCAAGGAAGAATCTCAAAACACTGACTGTTTCAGCGTAGCAGCCTCTCTACAGAAGTTTCCTGACCAACTTGCATTTAGGGGACAGACACATTCAGAGAAGGAACCAGGCCACCTGGCCCACCTGGCTGGTAACAGTCATCTGCCTCTTTCAGCTGTAGATTTTACATAACTAACCTCTTTTCTTTCCACATCAAGCCATTTTTTCCCCCACAAAGAACCACAGGTCTGACCTTCTTCTGCACAAAGACCCTTCCTCGGTTTGTGATCAGGCCTTTCTGATTTCTGCACAATATTTACTTACAGATCAGGGATGACTGTGCTCTTGGCCCACACTGGCAGCTCATTTACTGGGAGAAGAGACTTAGTCCTACCTTTGAACTGGCCCAAGACTACCTCTGTAGGAAAAGGGATTCTCCTAAAGCAATTCTTCAGCCCAGCCAGTCTACTTCACAGAATCGCAGAATGGTTCGGGTTGGAAGGGACCTTAAAGAACATCTAGTTCCAACCCCCCTGCCCTGGGCAGGGACACCTCCCACTAGACTGCTCAAAACCTCATCCAGCCTGGCCTTGAACGCTTCCAGGGATGGGGCATTGACAACTTTCCTGGTCAACCCATTCCAGTGCCTCACCACCCTTACAGTTAAGAATTTCTTCCTGATATCCAATCTAAATCTACCCTCTTTCAGTTTGAGGCCATTACCCCATGTCCTATCATTACACCCCCTGCTGATCAAGAGTCCCTCCCCTCCCCATCCTTCCTGTGGGCTCCCTTCAGGTACTGGAAGGCTGCTAGAAGGTCTCCCCGAAGCCTTCTCTTCTCCAGGCTGAACAACCCCAACTCTCTCAGCCTGTCTTCATAGGAGAGGTGCCCCAGCCCTCTGATCATCTTTGTGTCCCTCTTCTGGACCTATTCCAACAGGTCCATGTCCTTCTTGTGTTGAGGAATCCAGAGCTGGATGCAGTACTCCAGGTGGGGTCTCACGAGAGCAGAGTAGAGGGGCAGAATCACCTCCCCGACCTGCTGGCCACTCTTCTTTTGATGCAGCCCAGGATGCGGTTGGCTTTCTGGGTTGCAAGTGCACATTGCCTGCTCATGTTGAGCTTCTCATCCACCAGCACCCCCAAGTCCTTCTCCTCAGGGCTGCTCTCAAGCCATTCTCTGCCCAACCTGTATTTGTGCCTGGGATTGCCATGACCCAGATGCAGGACCTTTCACTTGGCCTGGTTGAACTTCATGAGGTTCGCACAGGCCCACCTCTCAAGCCTGTCAAGGTCCTTCTGGATGGCATCCTTTCCCTCCAGTGAGTCGACCATGCCACACAGCTTGGTGTCATCAGCAAACTTGCTGAGGGTGCACTCAATCCCACTGTCCATGTCACTGACAAAGATGTTGAACAGGACTGGTCCCAGTACTGACCCCTGAGGAACGCCACTCGTCACCAGTTTCCGTGTGGACATTGAGCCATTGATGCAACCTTTTGAGTGTGGCCATCTAGCAAGTTCCTTATCCACTGAGTGGTCCATCCATCAAATCCATGCTTTTCCAATTTAGAGACCAAGATGTCGTGCAGGACAGTGTCAAATGCTTTCCATAAGTCCAGGTAGGTGAGGTTGGTTGCCCTCCCCTTATCTACCAATGCTGTGGCAACATCATAGAAGGACACCAGATTTGTCAGGCATGATGTGCCCTTGGTGAAGCCGTGTTGGCTGTCACCAATCACCTCCTTTTTTTCCATGTGCCTTAGCAGAGTTTCCAGGAGGATCTGCTCCATGATCTTGCGAGGCACAGAGGTGAGACTGACTGGTCTGTAGTTCCGTTTTTGAAAATGGGGGTTATGTTTCCCCTTTTCCAATCAGCGTGAACTTCACCAGACTGCCGTGACTTTTCAAATATAATGGAAAGCATCTTGGCAACTTTACCTGCCAGCTCCCTCAGGACCCGTGGATGGATTTCATTCAGTCCATGGACTTATGCACCTTCAGGTTCCTCAGATGGTCCCAAACCTGATCTTCTCCTACAGTGGGAAGTTCTTCATTCTCATAGACCCTGCCTTTGCATCCTGCAACTTGGGTGGTGTGGTTGGAGCCCTTGCTGGTGAAGACCAAGGTGAAAAAGTCATTCAGCACCTCAGCCTTCTCCATATCCTGGGTGACCATGTCTCCTGTCTCCTTCCTGAGAGGGCCCACAACTTCCCTAGTCTTGCCTTTACCCTTGACGTACTTTATCCCATGTTACCCTGCCAAGCAGGTCCCTCAAGAGGCCAAAGTCTGCTCTCTTGAAGTCCACAGTAGTGAGCTTGCTGTATACTCTCCTCGCTGCCCAAAGGATCTTGAATTCTACCATTTCATGATCACTGCAGCCGAGGCTAAGTTTGAGCTTGACACTTGCCACCAGCCCCTCCTTGTTGGTAAGGACAAGGTCCAGCATAGTTCCTCTCCTTGTTGGCTCCTCTACCATTTGAAGAAGAAAGCTGTCATCAACACATTCCAAGAACTTCCTGGATTTCTTGTGCCTCGCTGTATTGTCCTTCCAACAGATATCGGAGTGGTTGAAGTCCCCCATGATAACCAGGGTCTGTGAACGCGATGCCACTCCTATCTGTCTATGGAGGGCCTCATCCACTCTGTCGTCCTAGTCAGGTGGCCTCTAGCAGACCCCTACCGTAATGTCCCCTGCCCCTGTATTCCCTTTAATCTTGACCCATAAGCTCTCCTTTGGGTCTTCATCCATCCCCAGGAGGAGCTCTATGGACTCCAGCTGCTCATTGACATAGAGGGCAACACCCCCTCCTCTTCTTCCCAACCTGTCCTTCCTGAAGAGTCGGTATCCATCCATTCCAATGCTCCAGTCATAAGAGCCATCTCACCCCGTCTCTGTGATGCCAATGAGATCGTAGCCCTGGAGGCGTGCGCACATCTCCAACCCTTCTTGCTTATTTCCCATGCTGTGTGCATTTGTGTAAAGGCATTTCAGCTGGGCGCCCAGTGAAGCTGTCTCGCTGGCTGGAGCATTTGCTTTTCCTTCATGCTGCTCTTCAGGTGGTCTTCCTCTGGGGTGTTTTATCTGTGACTCCCCGGTTCCTATCTCCTCAGGAGCCCCTCCCTGGCTTGTCCCCATAAGACTTCAAGTGTGCTGCAGCGTACCCAGCACATCTCAGAGCAACAGGTTGAGGGCCTTCACTAGTAAGCCACCCCTCAGACCTTGGAGCATCAGCCCTCTGCTTGTCACAAGCAAGCTTCTCTACTTTTGTTCATAGAAAGATAGATTTATGGAAAAGAACAAACACTATATAGTTCCCCAAATTTCTTAGGCAGAAAAAAATCTGTTGTTTTTATCTTAATTTTAACTTATGAAATTACCTGTTTTAATATTGTAAATGAAAAATAAAAAAGTTTGAGTGCCACCAAATACAAAAGAAGAAGGGGGGAGGGGAAGGGAGGAAGGGAATTAAAAATAAACTTCACACACAACTATCAAGTGCATGAAAGACAGATGTTAAAACAGAGAACAGACAGCTGCTGCTAAGGTAAACTTGAATGAGTATTCAAGAGCACTGCAAATCTGGGCAATACAGAAATTTTCTTCACAAATGTTATTGCCATTAATCTTTCCAAAAAACTCGGTGATATTCTTTTCTTCTTCATGTACCAATGTTTTTATATTATTATAGAAAGCTTATGAGTTGCACCTGCTACATTTAAGATTGCAAAATAGTTTGTATTATACTTACTTGTCTTCACATATTCATGACTTCCCAGAACATTCATTTCTGGGGCCTGCAATTTTTTACAGTTTTTATCTCTGCCTGAAAGTAAGTACTTTTTAAAGTCCCCTGCAGCTATTTTTCAGTTGAATGTTGTTGAAAAATAATAATTCACATTCTCATTTAAAACCATGACTGCTCTCTGTTTTAATGCGGAGCAAATTCAGGTTTGATGCCTGAAGTCTGAAGCCTGACATTTGCCTAGAGTTTGAAACTGTACATTCTCTTACTATAACAAATAAATGTTGTGAAACATCTGACATGAGACCAGTTGATATCACTGAGAGAAGTGGATAAGCATCTGGGTTCAGAGTTCCTTCACTGGAGCAGAGAAGAGTCAGCCAAATCCCTAATGAAACGCTCTAGCTCTGCATCAGTTCAGAGTGAGCTGCAACTATCTGAAAATTTGCTAAGGCAAATAATGCAAGTCATCACTGCTGCTGAAAGAGGGAGTCCAAAATACTCTCTTTTCTTGGCTGCTCATCCCTGTCTTGGTGGGTAGTGAGCCAGATCACTGGTTGAAAAATAATGATTTGTTTTTACTAGGTTAGCTTTCTGCTCACATTCAGGGCAAGAGTAAATAGCCACAGTGAGGAGGAAGATGGGATTTCAGAGACAACATCAACTTAGCTTGATCAATGCATTTATGAAATTACAACTTGATTTCAGTAGACCGCTTATGCCTGAAATGCAGATTGAAGAAACTGGATTTTATATATTTGAATTATTTAAGGCAGGCTGAACTTTTTGATTTTAGCTAAGGCTATCCTGCATGCTGCTGTAACTTTGACTGATGCCTTTTAATTTGTATTCTTTCACCCATGCAAGGGCTTTTAAACTTCTCTTTCTTACCAAAAATCTTTTGCTTTCTGGTTTTAGGAAGAACGCTCTTCTGAGTTTTGCAATGAAGGTTAAAAATGGCTAAATATGAGTGATCTTAAATTGTATATCAGTTTAAAATGTCTAAAAAGTCTGAGAAAGAATTTAAAACCTGGATACCAGATAGCAAGACCCTAAAACCTTGGTTGTTGCTTTGATATTCAAAAGTGCTACTCAGCAGCTCCTGGAGAAAGCACTGGGAAAATGGATGGTGCAGAGCTATTTCTGGGTGCATATTATTTATTGGTTTTGTCATATGGAGGCTTTATGGATAGAGTGTAATGTGTATGGAGATTTCATGAGGTATACTTTTACTCTTTTATAAAAGGATCTAAAGTCTGAGAAAATGAAATTTTATATTTTACAATGAAACTGTAAAATAGAAAAACTGTTTTTGATAGAAATGGTGTAAAACTCCAATTATTCGATGCAATATATAAAGAATTAGAATTTCAGTCTCACTTCAGTTCATGCATCTATACAGCTTATTTATATAGTCAGCCTCTCTTTTTGTACTTTAAAGTTTCAGCTTCCATTTACAGATGCTAAAATTAACTAAAATTGCTGGGATAGCACCTCAGACACACAGAAATCCAATACCATGGATTTTCTGGGCAGAACTATCACCACATAATAGGGTGTGGCTGTTATAATTTAGAAATTCCCATGCCAGCTAAGTGATATCCTTAGTGTTTGAATTAGAATGCCTTGAGGCAAAACTTTGCATCTTTGTTTCATATGAGCAAGAGTCTGCTATGGGACTGGGGCTATCCCATCATTTGCTAAAACAAAATCTTTGCCTACACCTGCACCCTATTGCTCACTCACTGCCCTGTGGGCATCTTGTGAACACACCAGTAAGCTGTATAAAACTTTACCTCTTGTCAACCTTTGGCTTGAAACTGTTGTCCACGGAAATTTTCTTCTGCTGTCAAGGGAAAAGCTGATGAGGCTTCAGCTGTGGGCATCTGCTGCTCTGTGCATGTGTGATGTGGTAAGGGTAATCACCATGGAAATAGTGGAATTGGTATCTGCCCTCCTTGTCCCCTGAGATGCTTAAGGGAGGGATGGCCTTTGCTCCTTTCCTCCTATTAGCTCCGTATGCTGTAGGACACATCTGAAGCACAGCCCAATCTCACCATCCCATTGCTCTGAGATGAAGGACTATGTAGTCCTCCACAATGAAGACTGACCATTGAAGGATGGGAAGCATGGACAGGCAGAGCCTGTCCAAGGCCCTTCACCATGAGCCACTCACCTTCTGCACCAGGATGACACCTCTTTGCACTGACCTGTTTGGAGTAGCCAACAAGGATCTGACTGTGTGCTTATCTTTCCCTGAAGCTCTTATGGATATTAGGGACATCCCCTGCCCTGGAATGCCAGTTTCCTGGTGACAGAGACGTTCCAGTTCCAGTTGTTCTAGTTTCCTCATGTCAGAGGCAAGGTCATCCTCTGTCCTCCCACATGTATGTGTCTTTCTACAACACTGTGTATGAGCATATAGGATTGGAGAGCAGGAGGCTGCCAGGACAGACACTGAGTAGTATCACACAACAGAACAAAAACTGAAATCATTTTCAGATTACCACCTCTGGGGGTAAATATGCTGCTGTCCAGCTACTGGTAGATAAAGAAGAGGAGGTTCTCTTAAGAACTATAAATAATTTTTTTTTTCACTAATTCTAAGTCAATTAAAAGTAAAACATTATTCAAATTCACAAAAAAAACCAGTCTTTGCCCATTAAAGCTTTAGTCCTATCTTTGTTCTGAGACTTTTTAAACACTTGCAGTGTTGTATGTACTGTGAACTGGAGGTGAAAGTGCAAATGAACTTAGGCAGCTAGATGACCCCACAATGTGGTAATTAAGAATTGTATTTCATTCAGCCATGCTTACATCCCTATAAGGAAAAAAGTACACTTATCCCCATTTGATATATAAAATGCTTTAGTGCAAAGGGAGATGAGAGTTATAATCCAAAGTTGGCTTTAAAGTGTAAAACGGAATTTAGAAAAAATTTAAGTATCCAAGAATCCATGCCTTAGAACTTATCTCATAGAATCATAGAATCATAGGGTTGGAAGGGACCTCTGGAGATCATCTAGTCCAACCCCCCTGCCAGAGCAGGGTCACCCAGAGCAGGCTGCACAGGAACGCGTCCAGGAGGGTTTGGAATGTCTCCAGAGATGGAGACTCCACCACCTCTCTGGGCAGCCTGTTCCAGTGCTCTGCCACCCTCAGGGTAAAGAAGTTCCTCCTCATGTTTAGGTGGAACTTCCTATGCTCAAGTTTGTGCCCATTACCTCTTGTCCTGTTGCTGGGCACCACTGAAAAGAGCCTGGCCCCATCCTCCTGATACCCACCCTTTCAGTATTTATAAGTGTTGATAAGTTCCCCCCTCAGCCGTCTTTTTTCCAGACTGAAGAGACCCAAATCCCTCAGCCTTTCTTTATAAGAGAGGTGTTCAATCACCTACCTTAAAATGTTAGCATCTGCAGGTGCTTAAGCCTTCTGCAGAGAAGTTTCCAATGTCCTTCTGCATATGCTTGGGATTGCCTTGCCATGGATGTTGGGACACTTTCTCTGTATCAAAGCTTGTTCAGAATTTTCAAACTGAGCATTCTTCAAAATGAATATGCCCAGAAAAGCTATATTCAATGGGTGGTTTTTTGAGTGTTCTTTTTTTGCTTCTAAAATAGTGACTCCAGAAATACTGCCGTGGATACTGTCCTATTAAGTAATACTAACAGGTGAAAGAGGTGACATATGCACCTATACAGACCTTACTTAGATTTAGGACGAGGATAAGTGCAGTCAGATGACCTGATATCTCAAGCATCTCCTCTTCTTGAAGAGATTCAAATATCTCCATTATTGACAAAGCTGCGACAACTATTATGATGCCCTTCACACGCATACAGCAGTAGACACGCTGGCATTTTGGGGAAAGAGAGAAAAAGACTCTTCACTTAGGCAGAAGAGGGGAATCATGTCTCTCCAGCCTGGGAATTAAGGTATTTTCCTCTTAAAAAGAAGTCTGCATAAGTATTTTGAAACTAGTGCAGGTACGTCTACACCATACCATCATATTGTGAACTGAACCCTTAATGACTTAATTGTGATTTGTTTCCAGAGAAGACATTAAACCATTAGATACAGCATAATTTATTCAAATCTGTTAAATGAACATGGGAAGAACACCTTCATTTAACACAGGTAGCCCTTTGCAGCAGTTTGTGAAGATTTCACGCATTTCCTGCATTGTTCGTTGAAGTTGGTCTTACTTATCCTCATTTTGTAATGAACATGAAGACAAGCGGCAAACATCCATAAAAAGTGTTAGGGTTAACTTTTCTAATATCTTATTCCTTAACGCTAATGAAAATATCATTCATCTATGTTGTGAACAGTACTTTAAATTAACTAAGAATATCTTGGCTGTGGATGCTGAAACAGGTGAACCCATAGCAAAAACCTTTGGCTTGTGAATTGCTTTGCCTTCTCCATTATGGCAAGAAATTCAATGCCCATACTTAAGTCAGTAAATACTGCATGCCAGTCCCCTCATTAGTGATTTCTGAAGGCTTTGTTCACTCTTACATTCCTCTCTTACATTTACTGACAAAGGTGTAAAATGTATACTCTGAAATGCCACAGCTGTTATTTTGCTGCCATTGGCAATGAGATTTTCATGTTAAAATATTGGAGATTGATAACTGTGGAACTAATTCTGGAAGAAAAATTAATCCAGTTAATTAACCCCATTATCCAGGATAAACTGGGGGTGCTCAGCAGCAATTACAAAGGCACACACACAGAGTACTTTCAGCATTTGGACATTAGTGTCAGTTTTCATAAAGACAACTAATTCAAATACTGCAAAATACTATTTTCGTATCTTAGTAAATTCCATTCCTCCATAACCATGATGCCTCATTTTGTTGTGACATATATTGCTTCCTGGTCTGAGAAATTCAGGATCCAAGTAAATGCCAGAGTTCATGTATGATTTCACACTTTATCATTCCATTCCAATTCTACTAATCTAACTGAGCAGCACACTTGTGAACAGAGAATCAGCCAGCGAGTAGGCGGTATTTTGATACTACCTCATGTATCAGCTGGAATGAATTGTCAGCCTGGGATGTCTCACCCCTATTTTACTTTTTCACCATCACCAGAAGGCAAAGAGTTCTTGTGTCTTTTTCTAAATTCATACCATGCATTCCATGTCTCGAATATCGAGGCTTATTTTTTCATCACTCTAAGATTAAAACTAAACTTGTCTTTAAGATCAGTACAAGAGAGTTAACGTTTGTAAAAACAGATTTCTTGCAGAGTATTTAAAACACTGCAGTTTGTTAAAAATCAACAGGCTCCAACAGGGGCTAAAATGGATTAGCTAAATAAGAATTATGTGCTAGGTATCACATTGACATTTACTATCAGTTTAGTACTTCATTTAAATGTCTATTATCATACTCGATTTATTGATTTTATATCAATAGATTAGACGCTTCATTTCTTCAGGAAAGTAAAAGTTTGTTCCAAAGGACTTGTCATTGGAATAAACAAAATCCTGGTGATGGAAGACATGTGGGAAGACACTGGCCTGTGGAGTCAAGTACCCACTTCTAGTTTGCCTGTGCTTTGTCCTTTTTTTGGTCATTATTTTATGCTCTGTGTTCCTCAGTGAGTGTATAAGGTGTGAGTGTGAAAGATGTTATTATTCTTATAAGCATTTTGAAAGAAAGAAAGTTAAAAGGAGGCTGGAAGAAGAGGTGACTGTTAAGGTACACAATCCTATAAAACTCTTAAGCAAGCACCTAACTTTAGAGATCACTATGTTTTAGTAAATAGGACAACTCAGAGGTCTGTTTTCTGTGCTTTGCTCAATCAGTTTTAAAGATTTAATTCTATTAATTAGTGTTTGTGCATTGGGTTTTTATATAAAAAAAAAAGGCATACATTTGTATTCTTATGAAAATTTACCTTAGCCTGCTAAATGTGTTCTGAGAACTAAAAATAAAGAGCCATAGGCTATTAAGGAGCAATATATAATAAAGCTAGAATGTATCTGAAGTACGAAGCACAAATTAGAAGAAACACCAATATCTGACTATAGCATGTGCCACCTACTGTGAATAACAGCGGAATAAGTATTAGCTTCACAGCCCACAAAGCTAAGAGGCTACAGCTTGTGGGCACCTGAATGCTACTCTTCCTTTTTTTATTTGCTCACCTGTTAATTCCAAATTACTTAACCCTTTGGCAGAACCAGCTCAGCCACAGAATCATTACTAAAGGCCTGATTTTGCTCAGGGGAAGTCAATGTATTTTTGCTACTACTTCAACCTCTGCATGCTCAAGACCTGAAATAGCAAATTTGAATATTCAGTTACTCGTGGGAGTATTTTTATTAAAGAACGAGAAAGAATGTTTTAAGGATTAACATTATTCAGGCATTGCATGCTGTGGGGTCCATGAACTCTGAGCTAATTCTTGCTCTGATGAGCTCCTAAGGATGTCCACCTCTAAAGGCAAGCAGATGTACAAGATGGTGAGCAGACCAAAAGAGAATATGGGAAAATCAAAGCACAGGTTACTGTCTCCCTTACACATGTATCAGGGAAGAGAAAGTCGTCTTCTTTGTGAAGGCAATGGTGTAATAACAGCTAATATCTCTTGAGCACATGCAGAGCTAGAGAAGTGGGCTGAGAAAAACACATAGATAAAAAAGAAAGTCACAGAAACTCAACCCACTCATAGAAGAGCAGCACCTCCACATGTGACCAATGACAGTTTAGCAGCTGAGTGGCCAAAATCAGTAAAAAATTTTAATTAAAAAAAAATAATAAAAGAAACATGCCAAACTATATAGGTCAACACATGAGCATGCCTATCAGACAGTATTTTACAAGTGAGATAGGAAAAAGAAGGGTTCATCTCCAGCCTCAGAAAAAAAAGCAACCAGGGAGTGAATGGAACATCTGAGGAATTCCTGAGCCTATGACAAGTTTTCGGTTTTGGCAGCTGCCTCAGGATCCAGAGAAAGATTAGTGTTTGGTATTCAGCAAAAGGAATTTGTGAACCTGCCCCATCGCAGATCGATGAGGCCAGGAGGTCAGTGCTTTGCCTTCCTGAGTTAAATGTCATACTGTTCAGACTTTTTCAGGATGATACCAGCTTGTGTTGTTTAGCCCATTACCTGCAGTATGCTCTTCAGTTACCATTTCAGCAGGAGCGAAGGCTAGTGCCTTAAATCAAAAGCAACAGAGAAAGAAGAGTTTCATTAATTCCTTGAATGCTCCTTCTACACAAAAATGCGTTTCCTTAATATATATTTCAAGAAATGGATTTGACAAGACAGCATTTACTGCAAAGCTCAAATTGTCATGAAATTTACATTATAAAGGTTGACAATATGATCATTATATTTAAAACCTCTTGAACAGGATCCTTTTCACACTGATGTCAATGACTTGAATTCAGGTAGTGTTATGGCCCATCCTGATGTTCTGTAGGGATATTTCCAAAGAAAATCAATCTATTCTGATGCGATTTATTCTCTTGTGGCCCTCTGAAAATTCATATCACAGGAGTTAAGAGGAGAACTTATTTTTACTTTACCACGTTTTTACACAGCTTTTTTTATAAACACTGAGAAAATTAAATTAGTGCCAATGATGGCCAGAAGTATTTATTTGCAAATATATGATAGGGCTGGTACAAATTCTGCCATTTATTCAGACTCCAGTTCGGACTGGTCTGTGTGAATAAGAAAAGCATTTTGTCTGCCTATGATATTGGCAGCTGTGCAGAAATGAATGAACACAGAAATGATGATAGAACATAGAAAACTTACTTATTTTATGTTTCCACAATTTTTCCAATTTTTGTGTTGTTTAGTGTCTGTCTTGTAATATTTGGTGATTTTCTTAAGATTTCAAGTCTGGAATTGTGAATTTATGAGAGGCTCCAATAGCATTTTATTCTCCATAAGGAAAAAAAAAAAAAAAAAGGTAAAGGGAGATACCAGCTCTCACAGCAGATGGCTATTTTCAACTGTATGAGATATCCTTTCCTAAAGAGTCAAAACCCAAAAGTTAATAATACATCTAATTTTTTTTCCAGGTAAAGCATAAGGTGCTTCAGGATCTGTCCCATTATTTTTCTCATCAATTAATGCATAACTTCCTGTAGCACTGGGATGGCCACACAAAAATAGACTTGTGCTATTCTGAGCTGAATAGATCTTTCTGTAACAAATAACAAACTCTGAAAGTGGCCACAGAAGTTTGTCCAAGCAAGAGCTGAAGACTGTGATAAGAGAAGGTGTACAGTTAACACAACATAACTGATCAGCTGCTTCAAGATAACTAGAATAACAAGAAAAAACTGTTTTTCAAAGCATTAGAAACTTAGTTAAGGTCTTCCATTAAATTCTGATACACAAAACACATTCATTAGCAAATCAGGAATGTCCAACTTCTATGCGCCTTCCAAAATGAAAATAAAAAATATATTGAAACCATTACAACCCTAAGTAAAGTCAATCAAGCACCCTGAAATATAGATGAGTATGATAAAATTATTGACACATACTAATATCTGGAAGAAATTTAAAAAGTGATACTAAAGGAGAAAAAAACATCCAAACCAAAATGACAAACCCCCACACAGCCTGACCTCCATTATCCATTGTCTCATATAAGCTGCTAATCACAAAAGGATGAACACCCCCGGAGATACCTGCATACCCAGACAGTCAATAGGATGTGATAGCATCCCGTACAATCAAGAAAAATCTGAGTTGCGCAGAAGATTATACAAGAGGACTGGAGGATTATGAGACAAGACATTTCTGAATCTAGTAAACAGAAGCCACAGCATGCCAGCTGGGGAAAGTAAGGTGTGAGAAATGCAGTTGTGATGAATTAATCCCTGTGAAAACAGGCAGGTAAAATCCTCCACTATCTTGGACAAATTTTTCAGCCCATCTTGAGGGAAAGGAAGGGTTCCTGCTGCTTTTGAGTTGTGCAATTCTTAAAGTCTGTTATTTAATTTTTCCTATAACAATTAACTTATTGCCACTGCAAGTACCATTTATCTAAACCAGGACATTAGAGAAGCTGGTATGCAGACACAAGGCACTTTTTTTTTTTTTTTAATGTACCACAATTTTGCTAGTCTTAATACAATAATCCCCATTTTACTCTGATACAACACTTCTTGCAAGGATTTTGCAATTAAGCACTTATTTTATTTTTCATCATCGTATGCCTTGTGACATGTGCTATCATCATAGTGAGTCCTCTTTGGTCTGCATTCTTTCATCGTGGTATGCCTTGCGACATGTGCTATCGTCATGGTGAGTCCTCTTTTATCTGCATTCTTTATCCTTTCTTTTCCAATAATTGTCACTATAACTTGTTCTTTGAGACTTCTCCGAAGGCATATCAACCTCTTGCAGCCCCATACCTCATCTGAGCTGAGTGACTCACATGCTGCTAATCAACAGGTTCTCTGCAAGATTCCCAATGCTTCAACGTCCAGGGTAGGCTGTTCTTATTCCTTCTTCTTCTTCTTCTTCCTCTTCTTTTTTTATTTTTATTTTTTCTTTCTTTTTTTTTAATTAAAAGCAATTGTTTTGTTATTTTACCACTTACAACTCTGGTAATATGGCAGTATATAGGCATATTTCAAATATTAATGAAATAGTAAAATTAAAATTTTTCAACTTTCCTTAAACACTCTTTTGTGAAAACTTGGGGTGAATATTCATATTCAATGCTTAAGACTGTTTAGATCTGTCCAGTAGAATCCCTTCCTGCTGAAAATCCATTCTCTGCCTCTTTGAGAAAGGAGAAAGGAGTTTGAATTCCTTGTTATTCCAATTACCCAGGAGCCAGAAAAGGGGGATAGATGGACACCCATCATGATTAAGCTCATCAGTTTAATTCCCCAGATTTCAGTCTGCCAATGATAGAAGATTTTTAACTGAGAATAATTTGTTTTTCTTGTGGTGGTTCAGAAATGGCATAATGAAGTAAAATCTGTTTCTTAGGATCAAAACAAGAGGAGAGTTGGTTGCTATAGAATTCCTCATGCTGCCTCATCAATTCCTCATTTCCCAAAGGAAAAGACCCACCATAGCATTTATTGTCAATCTATCAATTTATGCCTTTGCTTTAATTCTTGTTTTACCCTGAAAATTCATGTGTACTTACAGCAGGCATCATGTCATTCTTTAGGATTCCACATTTTTCAATTGTAGTCTCTGTCCTCCTGTCTAGTTGCCCTCTCCTAATAACTTTTATATCCTTCTGTCAAATATAATTGAAACTGGTCAACAGGATTGAGTCTCAAGGCACTTAAGTTCCTACAGGTGTCATGAAAATTGGCATCAGGAAGGAGAGAAAGATCTTATAATCTCCTAAAGGAAAGGATGAAGCATAAAAAAAATTTTCTCTTTCCATTTTGCCAGCCAGCCAGAACACAGGCATCCTAAACAGCCACAGTAGCTGCCGCCTTTGCCAAGTACTGGTTTTGCACTCATTGCAGAAACTTGGTAGGAATCTAACTTATCTTAGCCAAGATATCAGTAATCACCTCCTACCTCTCAATTTGCCTGAGTACCATGGAGCTGGTTCGCTCAGAGGCACAGACGCGAGATGTTGCCAGTGAGCCGACAAAAAGTCTTGCTCGTCTCTGAAAACCAGAAAAGCAGGCACCCAGATTCTCCAGTATGCAAATTGCCAGTACCCCTCTCACCCCACCTAACAAAGAGGTGAGAATACAACTTGGCCCCATGTGAGCAACTCTCTGTTTACATTTATTAAAAGCCGTGGACCCCCCTTCCATTTGCAAAGGTTAAAAACTGCTGATCATTTGTTGTTTGGTCTCCTGTTTTTGTTTCATGCGTTGTCTCCAGCTCTTATCAGAAAAACACTCCTGCTTTTTTATCACCCTTCAAGCTTGGGAATCACTACTAACCACATTAAACTGAGTTAAGCCACACGTGATTCCTCTTGCAATTCAAACCCTCATTTACTAGAGCTTGACCTGCTCCGTTTATTTGAAAATTCTTGTAATCTGGATTTTGGTACTGCCTCCTAATGTAGCTAAAAAATGATAAGCTGATGGTTCGCTAAACACCTGACTTGTTTCAATGCTTCTTTCAGCACACTTCATTTTTAATATACTGCTGTTATAAGTGTCTTTTTCCTATACACGATGAGGTCAGGTCAACGAACAGCTGAAGCCCCTTTTTTGTTTTCCCCCTGAGTCAGTAATACTGAATGTATTGTTTGTGAAAGGTTTAGAGCTGATAGCAAAAATAGAGGTAGCACTAATCTGGCCTTTTGCTGTCAGAGCAACTTGATTCTGAATTCATTGCGTGGGGGTGAGACCACCATCTCCTGGGTAATAAGTCAACCCTATCTTTATGTTCATTGAGCCCATAGACTTCCTTTGCCACATTAATTCCACTTGAACTATAATAACCTCCTGGCTGGCAGCTGCTATTGATAAATCACAAGAGAAACTGGCAAATCGACATTGGAGGTGGACAAGCAAATGTGAACAATAGAAAAAATTCATAATGAAGTGTGATCAATAACTAGCATTGTCAGGAAAAAAAAAACCCAAAAGCATTGCTTTTTTTCCAATTTCAGTCAGATAAGGACATTCCAAAAGCAGTCAGGCTGCTGGAGATGTTGAATACCCAGTACTAATTTACCTCAGGCAGAATTTTTCAATCAACTGTTAGTTAATTAAATATGAAACAATCCAAATTACATTAACCAATCCCTGCTTTCACTCCAATTTACAGACATCATCATAGTACTTTGTTCTTCTGTCTCTTTATCTATCTTTGTGGAGTTTTATACTTCACTCGTACAGCAGCTCTCAAGAACCTGCTCTGGTGGATACCTGCTCTATTCACTGAGTTCCTGAATGATAATAGTCAGACTGCCAGGAATGAAATCATCAATGATTACCTATTTATTGGAGGATAAATGAAACTTGCAACCTACTTGTCCATAACTAGAGCACATAGTCATCTACTGTCATTACACGCCATCCACACCTTCACCTCATTTTAAGTTTCCTATTATATTCTATACGCTGTGTCTTTTCTGCAGTGGCTATGATCTTCAAAAACTCACAGCTCTGTATAACTTCATTTATGCAACAAATCTAACCGAAATCAAAATATGCAGCTAATGAAAATGCACATGGTTTATACGCCCTTGAGAGACAAAGGACTTAATGATCTCTTCAGGAGTGGATTTCATCTTGTAAAATGCTCATGGCTCTAATGATTCCAGGATATCATGAACCTGGATGAGGAACTTGCTCAAAATTGGTAAAGCTGATCAAAATTTGGCAATTCCTTCTGTGAAATGTATCTTCTATGATCACATTCCAATTTAAAAAGAAAACAGCAAAAACCTAAAAACTACACTTAAAAAAGGTAAACACCTTGAATTATTACTAGATTAGCTCGTTGACATTTTCAACTTAAATTTAAGATGGATATTTCTCCTAGTAAAAAGGTAGAAACATTTCATTGGAAAGAAAGTGATTTGAGTTCTTGTTTTCTTTTTTTTTTCTAGTATGCATGGAAAACAAATATTTTTAAAATAAGTTAATTTGGTTTTGAAACTTCCTATGGAAAAATAATATTTCCTACAATCTATGCTGATTAACTTCCCATTGCTATATGCCATTTTATTTACTAGTTGAAAATCTACTGTGATAGTCAAGTGAAGTACACATTTCACTTTTAATTTGGTGTTGTCAGTGCTCATTTTTACCCCACTATAATATTTCGCTCCAAGTGCTCTGAAAGTTTTGTACTTTGTGCTTGCTAGCCATCTACATTTTTTTTCAGTTTTTTTTTTTTTGTTCTTTTTTCCTTTGTTTTTCAATAAAGGGTATGTGAAATCCTGGTGATGAGGGTTTAGCGGATTCTTAGGTTTAATAGCCCATGCAATGATCATGGCACTCTGTCTTTAAAACAGAGGATTATGGTTTCAATCCCTGCCCCATCTTAGTCTTTATGGGATTCTTCGAACAAGTTCCACTGCAGCACTGTGCCTTAATTTGTCACACTGAAAAGGAGGAGAATGTTTGGGTTTTACCTCACAGGTAAGAAACTCGTTCAGGAACATGAGATGCTATCACGGAGGCCACCTACATACCTTAAACCTTGTCTCAAAGTGCTGCCTTGGTTGGGACAGGAGGAAGAACTGGCATTGGGGCAGTCATCCTGTGGAGACCGATAGCCACATAGGGACAGTGGGACATGGCATGCAGAATTTCATATTGGGTAACCCCTGGAGATTAGAAAGATAGTGCTGAATAAAGGCTGAAAAGAAGAAAAATATAAATACTTTCACCCCACTGGGAAGATGAGATCTACTTAATATGTTGGTGAGCATCCCTAGAATGGATTTTTAATCAACAACAGTTCTCATTTACTGGAAGAGTGAGCCTATGAATAGACTAATACTACTGAGTGACATTATGGGCCATTCATCTGCTTAAGTTGTCTGAAAATTTCAGCCACCAGTGAAGGATTATTATTGATTTTCAGGCTGTCTTTGTTAAATACCTGATATACTGTACCACTCTCTTATTCCCCTCTCCCTCCATTGTCACTGATATTAAAATGAAACCCACCTATTATCAAATCAATCATGCCTGATAAAACTACACAGTGTAAGGTGATGTGCATCATATTTACCCACTGAGACTGAAAGTTGGGATTTCAATCATTCAGGAAATATGCATTTTGTTTATTTATTTATTGCTTTTGGTAAGATGGGAACTACTGCAGCAATTAATTACATCTCTTTAACAGATGCTATTTGAGGCAGGAACGATTGTATTGTGGTTGAGATGCTGAACTGAGGCTCAAGAGCTGTCATTTGTGTTTCTGGTTTTGGCAAAGGCTTCTCATGTAACCTTAGGAAAAGTGATTCATTTCTCTAGACCACAGTTACGGAAATAAAAAATTAATTATACATTTTCTGTAATTTAAAAACTAAAGACAAAACGATATTTTTCTTGGGTAGGTAGCGATGCTGGCAGATAAGAAATGGGCACGTTGGAAAGGCCACAGTTAACGAGAGAGGTTTTGTCACAGAAAATAAAAGGAAAAATATTCCTAAAAAATAAACTTATTCTAGGTTATGGTAAAAGCATACAAACTATAACTTGCACATATCCTCCTGTGAACACTGAAAGTCATTACATGCTTTGGTTTTTCATGAAAAAAAGAGGGCATTTTGCTGAAAAAAAGAAAACAACGAAAAAGTTATATTGTATGAACAAAAGATGGAGATTTGTTTCCCTAGTATACAGAATGAAAGCTCATCTTCTTGATCTCGCATTCATCCAGTCTTCTCCAGGTAACACCAGTTGTCTAATTCCTAAGTCTTTTTTCTCTTCTCCTGTTGAGAATACAAAAGGGCAGGACTTCTTCCAGCTATTAACAATCCCCCACAACTCTGGATTACTCCAAATAGTCTGAGCCTCATACTAAAATCTACAAAGAAACATCTACTTTTCTCCTCTCCTAAATCCATCAGTTCACATCTCAGTTAGGCAAGCTTCTGAGGAATATATGCTTATTCTGTTTTTGGGGGGAAAAAAGAAGAAGAAAAAATCTTGCACTCCTTTTTAATTTATGTACTTATTTTCTCTCCATCTGCTCAGGTATATCCCAGTCATTGCAGTCAGTAATCTGTCTTCATACTATATTTCATCAGTCTGTGATTCAGGAAGCTTTACCTGAAGTGTGTGACAGAAATAAAAACAACTTTACTGCCATGGTTTCAGAAGGTAAACTGTTACCAAAGTGATGTTTTGCACATGATTTTTTCATTTACAATCAACTAGAAGTGAATTTATGTCCATATTGAACTACTTTGTCATTCATCTCTACTGTTCCTGTGCTTATCTTGTGTGTTACAGGCTCCCATTTACAATGCCCACCCTTGATTGTCTTGACTTCATTAACCTTAGAGATCCATCTGCAGCATCCTAAGAGCACCAAAATTACACCATACACAGTGCGTGTATCCCCTAAGCTTTATAGACTACATTCCCTATCAAATTACTTGCCATGGTGTATACACTCACAGGTTTAGGCTACATGTGCCTCCTAAAAATTTCAAAACAAATACAATCTGCAGTGCTCTCAGTTACAGCATGTACACAACCAAGCTAGCCTATAGCTTCTAAGTCTGAAGGGAACTTAGAGATGGTAAAACCGCCCCATTTCAGCAATGGGCAACATGAGACAGTTGCTTGGCAAGAAGTAGATCAAGATGAGCAGAGAAAGGACTTGTCAGGATGTAAAATACAGTGGCAATGTCAGTGTTAGGAGCAGTAATTAAGATCCATAATATCTGGTGGAGGAGGGTTCTTTTTTATCCCAGGCCCAGTCAGCATGGGTTTGTGAAAAGCAGATCATGCCTGGCGAACCTGATCTCCTTCTATGATAAGGTGACCCACTTAGTGGATGAGAGAAAAGCTGTGGATGTTATCTACCTGGATGTTTCCAAAGCTTTTGACACTGTTTCCCACAGCATTCTCCTGGAGAAACTGGCTGCTCATGGCCTGGACAGGTGTACTCTTCGCTGGGTAAAAAACTGGCTGGATGGCCGTGCCCAGAGAGTGGTGGTAAATGGAGTTAAATCCAGTTGGTGTCCAGTCACAAGTGGTGTCCCCCAGGGCTCGGTGCTGGGGCCGGTTCTCTTTAATATCTTTATCAATGATCTGGATGAGGGGATCAAATGCACCCTCAGTAAGTTCGCAGATGACACTAAACTGGGCGGGCATGTTGATCTGCTTGAGGGTAGGTTGGCTCTGCAGAGGGATCTGGACAGGCTGGACCGATGGGCTGAGACCAGTGGTATGAGGTTCAACAAGGCCAAGTGCCGGGTCCTGCACTTGGGTCACAACAACCCCATGCAGCGCTACAGGATTAGGGCAGAGTGGCTCAAAAGCTGCCCAGCAGAAAAGGACCTTGGGGTGTTGGTGGACAGCTGGCAGAATATAAGCCAGCAGTGTGCCCAGGTGGCCAAGGCGGCCAACCGCATCCTAGCCTGTATCAGGAATACTGCGGTGAGCCGGACTAGGGAAGTGATCGTTCCCCTGTACTCGGCACTGGTGAGGCCCCACCTCGAGTACTGCGTTCAGTTTTGGGCCCCTCGCTACAAGAAGGACATTGAGGTGTTGGAGTGTGTCCAGAGAAGGGCTACAAAGCTGGTGAGGGGTGTGGAGGATAAACCTTATGAGGAACGACTGAGGGAGCTGGGGTTGTTTAGCCTGGAGAAGAGGCTGAGGGGTGACCTTACCACCCTCTACAACTACCTGAAAGAAGGTTGTAGAGAGATGGGGGCTGACCTCTTCTCCCTGGTGACAAGTGATAGGACAAGAGGAAGCGGGTCCAAGTTATGTCAGGGGAGGTTTAGATTGGATATTAGGAAACATTTTTTCACTGAAAGGGTTATTAAACATTGGAATAGGCTGCCCAGGGAGGTGGTGGATTCACCATCCCTGGAGGTGTTTAAAAAAAGGGTAGATGGGGCACTTAGGGACATGGTTTAGAAGTGGCTTTTGTCAGGGTAGGTTAAAGGTTGGACTTGATGATCTTAAAGGTCCCTTCCAACCTCAGCAATTCTATGATTCTATCCTTTTTTGTCAGTAAACAAGACATGAGAAACCTACTTTTCATCTTCATTAGTTTGAATTTAACTTGACTAGGTTACAAGTAATGAACTTTGGATTAAATGTGCATATTTTCTCTCTTTTGTTGTTTTAATAGTTGGTCTAGTGTGGGGTGGCTTACCCGTTGCCACCAACCATTCATGGTTGAGTCCAAGGTGGTTTGCTTGTGCTTGCTAATAGGAAAATATTTTTATGTTTGACTGCCAGAGTTTATTTTTGCACTATAGAATACATGTCTGTTCTCTGACATCAGTGCCTTAAGGGTGACTGGAGAACAGGAACTGATTCTGCAGTCAAACATTCAGGAAATAAGTGAGCTGTAGCCTCCAGGCAAGCCTTGCGCGGGGGCAGGCACAGGAGACAGCTGTCCTCTTTGTCCTACACTGGGTGCCAGCCAAGGCAGCTGGTTTCTTGTCCATTGGGACAAAAGCCATGGCTGCTGCATAACTGTTGTAATATACGTGGCTGTGTCTGTATACACTTAGTAAGGATTCAGAAGGGCACATGATCTTTCCAGGCCTTGTATGGGTCAACCCTAGTTAACAATATATTCAAGTACCATTTTTGGTCTTTGGGAGAATTTTATGAGCTGAAGGGATCAAAGTTAACCATCATGCAACCATGAGGTTTTCTCCTGTTTTAGCAGAGAGAAGTGTCCAGAAGAGAGGAAGCAGGATCTTAAAGTCACCTAACCCCAGGAGGTTTCAAGAGAATGTACACTTGGCAACATACTACCAAGGACCAGTATTTGCATCTGCGCCCAGGGTTCACCAGCCAGGAGAAGTCCCCAGGAATGATCTAACCTAGCATCTCAAGCACAGACAGTAAAGTGGAGATTTCACATGGGGAATCTGATGAGCGTTAAAACTCCAGGTCATCTTGGAGAGAAAACTATGTCATCTTGGATGTAGTAAAACCTCAGAAAAATCATAGACAAAAAAAAAGTTTAGGAGTTTGAACAGATGCAAAAAGAAAGAAAGACTTCTTCCTGGGTTTTCCAATTGGCAAAGATCTAATCCAGACTAGAAAGTAGTTTATAGGCAGGTGTAAGAAGCAGAAGAAAACAATATGCATTTCATTGAAGACCTATATTTATTCCAATGGACTTGAATTTCTCAGTGTGTTTCTCATGCCTTAGTCTTAAAATCTTCAGAGTTTTAATACAGTTTTGATATTCTGTGGACACATGTCCCAACCCAAGGTTTTCTACACTGTCTGAAGAATAAATAATCTGGAGGACCCAGCAGGAAACTCATGTCCCCTTGATATGCCATGTTACAAATACAGCTTGCTGATGATTGTTAGTGGTATGACAGGAAGATGTAATATTTTTGATATTTTTTAAATATTCTGATTATAAGGCTACTGTTGTAAGCAACACATTTCTTTAGTAAGTCTGTAAACTCCTTTTGGCAGAAACGATCTCTGCAATGTTTCAGTTATATCAAGACACCTCTATTCTCCTTAAGAGTAGCCTTTTCACAAGATATGTTACATTTATCTTCAAATATTTCTATTAAACTAGTCTTTTCAATAGCCCTTTACATTGTCTACCTTTGCTCTGACTCATCCTGAATTCTATGATTAAAAATGGAAATTATTTTCTCGGCAACAGACCCTATATACATTAGTTTCTGTAGCTTCTGCAATGAACAATTTCCCTCAGCTAGTTTTCTCCATTAGCAAAGTTTCTTGAAGTCTAAACACATAAATAAGCAGTGCCTATATAAAAAGACATAACCGAGTATAGTTTTATGACCTTTGTTTCTCTTACCCTGCAATATTGTCTGACATGCAGAAGGAGATATCCTCTTATATTAAATTATCTTTTTTCCACTTGGATTCACCTAATTTTTCTTCCTATGTTTCTTACTGAAATGAAATACACATGAATTTGTCCTAGTCCTTCTCTCTAGTGTAGTGATTTGCCCATAGCTGTTTGGAAGAACATATTTCAGCTTTTTACTGAATGGGCCATTTATGAGGTGTTATGGTCTCCTAAATAATAGCTCACTTCAGCTAGCCAGAGAGGAATGAAGGAGGTTGATACCATGACATGGGTGAAGTATATGAAGTGAAGATGGCAGCTCCACCTGACTCAGCTCTCTCTAGGCAAAACCACGGCAGTAAACTCTCACGCCAGTGTGCCAGGGTGCTGGGAGAAAGAATAACAATACCTTGTTATTCAAGGTACTTCGTAGCAGACTTTGACCAAAAGGTTAGGCGGAAGGATTTGACCTTTCTTGGGTGACCTCTGAGACCAGATCTCAAGATACTTACAGAAACTAATATCCT
This sequence comes from Larus michahellis, assembly GCF_964199755.1. Lineage (NCBI taxonomy): Eukaryota > Metazoa > Chordata > Aves > Charadriiformes > Laridae > Larus > Larus michahellis. The sequence continues at coordinate 41,492,737 of NC_133930.1, read as the reverse complement.
GGGTCCAAGGAGTTTGTTATCCAAAAATACAGGTTACCCAAGGAAGCAACAGAGAATTACTATTCTGAAGATTTTCAATACACAGCTGTTTATCCCCTTCTTTTCCTGTAAACTTCATATGTTTTGTTGTCCAAGTAAAGCAGCTTGCCTGTAGCTTGTTAACTCCTGGTTTAAATGTGTTTCAAAACTATAGCGTGGCTGCATTTTAAGCAGGCTACACCTGGGAGCATTGTAAGGCAAAGGGAGGAACTGATGGTGTACATGTTGTATTTAAATAGCACTTAAATGTTCACAGTGGATTTACGAATACTTTCACTCAGTAAGGGAGGACATAAGGTATGAATTCTTAATAGAGTTGGAATATATATATATCAATAGGTTAGTCTTAAAATTACTCCCACTGTATATACTCTCTAGTCGTGGCCTCCAAGAGTAAAAGAGCCGTTTATTTCACACCTTTGCAAGAGTCAGGCTGGTTGATAGAGACAAAAAAACCTCTCATAATTTGATGGCTAAATCCTCTCTTCTGCAAGAGCACTGATATAATATCCAGTAGTTGAGAGTTTACTGTGCTAAATTGCTAGGTGCTTAATAATACCTTTTCTTTTAGCACAGAAGTTCTGTACTATTATTATCAAAGTGTCTGTAACGGAGTTTCTTTTGGAGCATGAGACATTGTCTCTAGCAAAAGCAGTAAGAAAAACAACAGCAATTCTATAATGCTCTACTCCAATTACCTTTGTATCAAAAAAACATAACTAGAGAACCTGGGGATAATATCATCCATTGCTAATATGAGCAAATATTTCAGTTCTAGGTACACACTTTTTCCCTTTTTAAAACTAGAAGCAATAAAAATAAAATGTAAACAAGCATTCATGGCTTTATATATTACCCCAGCAGCTTTTATTAGTGGAGGGACCCAGTGGCAGCATCAGAAGAGCCACGGTCACAGGGGAGTTGTTCTGTTGTGGCAGCACTGGAGCAAAACAGAGGAAGCAAATAACAAATGAGAAGGAAAATGGGTGAAATTTCTACCTAAGTGAAAGCAGCACCTTCCATGTTTGTCAGATTCCCTGTGCTGCTTTTCTTCTGGACAGGCATCCTGACTGACTTTTTCTGGAATAGAGAAAATCATGAGATCAACGGTATGCTCTTAATTTTCCTCACTGCATGGTTCTGAATATATTTCTTAACCTTTCTTCTCTCCTGTTCCCTTATTTGTAATGTTCAGATTTGCAAAGACTTTTCAGTGTGTTAATAATACTGGTTTTCTATATGAATCTTCATTTAACACTGATCAGAAGAACCTTAGAGGGGAAAAAGAGATTCTCACATGACGTAAATCAGTACAGCTCTGTTGCTACTGTTGTACAACTGCTGAGACTCTGGTGCGCAGACCTCATAAAATACTACGCTTGTGAAAACAATGCCAAAGCATGCATTTTGCTACTGCAAAGGATTTAAATAGCCAGATAGAAATTGCCCTTCCAGCAAAAATAGAAAGACCCGCAGCTCAACTAGCCCATCTTGCAAGGCAGCGCTTGCATCTTCTTCACATACAACACCTGTTGGTCCATGAGCCAGGTGTGTCTGTGGGCCCCTTTGTGAAGAGACCTCCCCCCATGTAGCCTAGGCAGTTCCAACAGAAACCTTTGACTGGCAGATGAATAAATAAATAATCCTCTCCTTTTGAGAGAATTTCCTCCTTGAATATTTCTGTCTGCGTATTACAAATGCATTGGGAAAACTAATAAGGGCATTAATTACATCAGTCCAGACAGCAGTAGCCATACCAGTATTATCAAGCCATGATATATAAAACACAGCATTGCCCCTTCCATCTCCATGCTGAAAGTTGCTTTCCTCTGTAATGACAGGTTGAGAAGTACTCAGCTATTCTTTGAGTCAGTTGTAGAAACCAGCAGGATAAGACATTAACAAGCTTAAAAGGTATTACCTGTCTAGCCCTACCAGGAGGTTTATGCTGACTGTAGGGGTTTCACATATCTCTTGTACTTTCATGAGGGAATTAGTTAAAATTGCCATAGTGGAAAGTATTTGATTTAGATTAATCTCACTTTCTCAAGCAGTGGAGACTCATTACTCTGATTGGCTGGTCTACCCATACTGCCCTTAATGCTCTAACTATATACTCAGGAAAAAAGCCTTCAGTTCAAAGCTTTTGATGGATAAGTAAAATGGATCATTATTATCTTTTCAAAAAACCTTTAAAAGACTTAGAAGAATAAACTGAAAAATATATATAAGTGAGAGATACACCTCCAGAATTCAGTCTGGGCATACGTCACATTTTTGCTTTCTCAGATGGCAAAATTTCTCATCCTGAGAGGAGAAGAGTGTTAAATGTTAATCTTTTAACCTAAGAAATAACCCTGACAATCTTATGGTACTGATGGGATTCGTCTCTTGTTTCTAGCATGATTGCACTGCACAAGGGGGAATGTCCAAGGAATGCCTTGGTTAGTCTACCAAAACACAGTGTGTTTCCATGCTTTTAAAGATTTTTAGTGTGACTCTTCAGTTTCGCCTGTAGATACAAACTGCAGATCTTTCCAGGCATGAAACTGTCAGAGGCATTAATGGGGGCATACAGGAAAATGAGAACTTCAGTGCCAGAAGTCCTCTGCCTTTGTAAGGGCAGGATACCCCCAAACATTTTGTTTGGAAGCAGGTGCCAATCATCAAAGCTTCACGATGCTGATGCCAGGGTGAGTGCCCAATTATGTTTTAATGTCTAACCTTTTAGCCATGAAGGCCGCTAAATCTGAGGCATGCAATAAAAATATTATCTGTCTTGGTCCTTTGGACTGTGGTTCCGGCTCAGGTTTCAATTGTCTTAAAGGAACAGGCATACAGAGGGAATAGGCATTTCATGGTACCGAAGACTTTCAAGTGATCTAAAACACTAGATGTTTACCCTTCTTTATGGCTTAGACACATTTATAAGTCATAAGACATCCGTTGATCTTGCTGAGATGGTTTTTAACAACTATCAGGATTATTAACAGATCAGCGCAAGCTTGACATCACCAAGCAATAATTCTTGCAACTGTATATTTATAAGATCCCCAATGCTAATTTCTTAATGTCAGAATTACCTCCAATAGAGTGATTCAGAGGCAGATGATCTGACAGAGGAAGCTACATTTTTAAAAGTGCTATCAGAGATAATGTGTGGAGTCTTGACCTGATTCAATTAGAGCTTTGCCCTTATGTTACCCAAGGGCATATTATCCAGCATTTATAAAGACATTGGCTTGGATAAATGAAAGAGAAAAAGGCACTATTGTTTACTCAGCAGGAGATGGGCTGTGGAAATGGTTAGATTACCCTCTCATACAGACACAAAATCTTGTAAACATACGCATGCACACACACACACAGAGGCAAAATACACACACACATAGGCACGCACATGTATAAAACCCTTACAAAATCTCCTCTAAGTCCTGCCCGTTACCATAATTACATATTTTAAATCCAAGAAAAAAAGTTGGGCGATTTTTTTTTTTTTTTTTTTTTTTTTTGTGTGTGTGTGTGTGTGTGCAACAACCGGGCCCATTTTTGGTGGTTTATATACATGTAATTAGCAGTTTAATTTCCTCTGAGGCTAAATTAGCCCTATGATTTTATTTAATAACAAGGAAAATTTACTGCCAGCGCTGAGGTTGTGGTGCCAGCCTTAGCTCTGCACTGCCCTCTGCTGTCGCCCGAACACTCGCTCCGGCCAGTTCAACCTCCAGCATCACGGCCGCAAACTAGTCTGGATGCATGGAAAATGTCTGAAGGAAAGGGTGAGGGAACATTGCCCAGTTTAAAAGCACGTTTAACGAGGATTCCTCCCCTCCCTTTTTTTTTCCTCCAGCCACCAAAAATGCAAGAAATATATTCCTATGTCGTTTTTTCTTTTTTTTTTTTTTCCCAGCAAACTCCTACTTTATACTCATTACCATATTAGCCTTGTAACAAACCCTTTCGCACGGTTTAGTTCAATTATAGATTACATTGTGTGCCTGTACACAGTCCATGAAGCTCAAGAAAATAATGTCGCACAAAGCAGCATCCATCATGCCTGAAGCAATATGATTACTCACGGTGTGCCTCATTCTTGTAAAATCTAAATCAGGCGTTATATCATATTTTACTTAAAAATATCTTTTAATAGGGGAAACAAATCCATCTGTTGCAAGGGAGGGACATCTCTTGGGACACACTGTACTGACCACCAGTTCTTGTCAGAGAAGTTAATTTGTCATCTGGGAGACTGCCTGCTACTCTCATTTAAAAGGCTCACGCTTCTACATGTCTTACACATCCATCTCCAGAAGTACCTTTTGCATTTAATGACATTTATACAGCACCTTTCATCTAAGCAGTCCAAAACGCGGGGCAGACCTTAAAGACTGATTATACGTAAGTGATAATAATCCTCACTAACACCAATGGCAATACTCAAAATTATTTAAAAAACACTACAGGTCCCCACAGAATAAAGAGACTACTGTATTCTGAGAGATTACTTTCTTTGTTGCTGAAATGCAGCCGTTTCTGGCGTGGAAGATGACACACAGAGCACAGCTATACAAAAACCAGTACAAGGAAGAAAAAAAAAAAGATAAATAATCTTATCCAGCATAATTGCAGAGGGAATTTTAAAAGAAGCAGAAGGTAATGAGCCTACTGGAATTTAGCCAGAAATAATAGCCCTTTGTTTCTGATGTACTTAAGGAACTACAGCTGGCATCACATTGGCTAATAAGCACAGAAGCCTGGCAGGAAATGAGATCAATTAATTTGAAGAATTGTATTCTGACTAGCTAGAGATTCACGACCAGACTGCATCTTCAGATCTACACAGAGAGGGACGCTATGGAAGCACAGAGTTAGCTCCTGGCAAACAGAATAGGCAGCTCAGTGACATCTAGCACACACGTTCCTGCAGTGTTTTCATTGGGCTGGAGCCATGTGTAGGGAATGACAGTGTCCATGAGAAACTGGAAACTGTGGTTCCCTTGTCAGCCTTGACTAGTTTCAGGCAGGTGTCTGGGAAAAGGTAGATGTGGAAGCTCTTTCTACGTATGGAGAACTGGGAAAAAAAATCACAAAGCCATTACAGAAGAATGAATTCTTCATGAAGATGGCCCTCTTCTTTTGAAAAGACATTAAATATGAATCTGTCCAGTAGCGCAAAACCAAGTCCTACCATCTTGATAGAAGACTATACTCCAGGCTTTCTCTCCTTTCTTGGTTGTTGTGGGAAAACATGATCTAGCCTTCATTAAGGCCAAGTATAAATCAAATAGCTCTTTACATCTCTTTCAAAATTGCAAAGCAAAGAAGGTGACTTCTTCCAAGACTTGAAACAGATATTCCAGAAAATTCATCAACAGGTTGTCTCAAGAACTTCTTATTTTCAACCGCTGTTACTCAATTCTGTCTCTCACTGCTGTTCTTTTGATGTCCCCAGTTCGAATCTTAGAGCAGGAGGTAGATAGCCCCACATTCTGATGGCCATCGTGCCACTGCGCATTTTTCATCAATAAATGATCTACAAAGATTTTTTTTTTAATGGAGGAGGTACATTCTAGCTGTTATTTTCCTCGCCTAGCACAAAGAAATCAATCACAGTGCACTGCTATGCAGGTCCATTATTTCCTCTTCTTTTGTAGGAAATTGACCCTTGGCACCTGAATTCTGGATCACTTAGATTTGAAAACAGTGCAGGAGTTGAACATTGCAAGACACAAGGATCTCAGTCATCGTTGCATGATTAATGAAACATCACAGAGTAATGGGGAGCAGCCAATAGGTTTCTACCCACTTACGTCCTAAACTTTGTTGGATAAGTGTCTCGGGAAATGATGCATGCTGAGAGACAATGCAGTCCTTCTAGAAGCTCTGATTCAGGATTATGAAAGCCAACAAGTGGTAACAGGCAATTTGGCAAGATCATCAAATAGGGCTGGCTGGCTGGCATGTGGCAGGATCCTTGAAGGAAGAACATGGAAAATAAATGTCACGCTTCCAACTGCTGTGCTGCCTTGGGAACAGAATCAGACGATGAATCCATTATTGTAAAATGTGGGAGACACTGTTTTGTAAGATACTGTGGAACAGAGAGGAAAGGAGGACAGGGAAAGAAGTACAACATTTTCTCAGTGATTGTGCCTCAATGGCTAGTTTTACATCTCTGAGGAAACACAGCCAGAAGGGACTGCTGGATCATCTCATCTCACCTCCTGTATATAACACACTTTAAAAAGTCATCTAGCTATCTATGCGCTGAGCCTATTAATTTACATCTAACTGAAGCACAACTTGTGTTTTTGCAAAATCTTTAATCATTTTCACTATTAGAAATGTGTGATTTCTTTCTGGTTTGAAATGGCTTCAGGGTCTAGCTGTCAGTTCTTCTTTTGCGTTTCTCCAAGGCCAATCAGGACATCGTCTCACAAAGAAAAACGAAGGACTTTGGAGCTCTCTTTAAGTGTTGTTACTAAAATGGACAAAGGGTAAGCATTGAATATGCCAATATGTTACTGCGAAACACTTAAGCAGATTTCACCCCTTCTACTTAGAAGGAAAACCACTACAATATAAAGGTGTTGTCAAGAGATTTTCTGAAGTTGGTCAGGAAGGTCTTAATTTTCCTGGCTTTTCTGACGGAATTACTTAAGCTTGTACAGTCAAATCACCCTCTAGCAGCACTAGTTTAAAATATGCCAGTACAAGAGTTATGGCTTGGTCTTTATTGTTCAGTGTGGTGGCTTTTTAATTCATACAATACTTTAGACAGGACCCTAGTGTTATGAAAATGTTTTATCCTACTGCTAATTTACCCTGACAGCTCTTAAAGCAATGCATTGTCAAGGTAAGTTTCTGCCATGTCACTTGCATTGATTTTAGATGGAAATACTCAGCAAAAACCTTGGAGGATTCATCTCAGAACTCCAGATGTTTGCAAAGTCTGTGTGTACACCAGGCCTAGTTCTCTGGACTCCTTTTGCAGTCCCTGTAGAGAAGGTGGCACACATAAGGACCCTTCACTAAAATAAGACAGTCTCAAATAAATGCCTCTTCCTTCCCACTGACTACCTACGCATGACTCTCCAGGTTGTGGACATCCACCCCATAGCTGCTTAAGGTTAGATGGCACAAATCCCACTGCTTCCATCCCACTAAGAATGACTGAAGAGTTGTCCTAGCCTTACTAGTATCGGACCTTTTTAGGCCACTGTATCAGGCAAAGCTGTCAGGGATCAATGATAGCTGGAAGCCTCTTTATTTTATGAGGTGTCCTATGACTGATATACAGGTGTTGATTTTTGCCATATCCCAAGTTTTGTGATCACCTGCCCTTCCGTGACCACTTGCAACTCATTGGGACCGGGAGCAGCCCGCTGTGGCGTGCAAGGGCCCGCAGCTGAGTGGGATGCTCCAGTGCCATCAAAGTGCATCAGAAAGCCTCATTTTAAAGCAGAGAGGAAGATTGTGAAGAATGTTTTACAAGGCCAAAATGCACGCACTGCTGGTTGGGAAAAACCGCTACAAAAAGAGATCTCTTTTTCAGGATATTTTCATTCTTCAGGAACCGGATTTGGAGGGAGACAAAAGATCACTAGTTCACATAAACCTCTTTATGAAAATAACAGAGAGGAGTGAACCTTGAAGCTGATGCAGGAAGCACTTCATATTGTCAGGGCTGAAAACATGACAGCTAAGATATACCCTTTCACCGTGTGTCATCCAAAGCTCTTTTGTGTTTCTAATCATATAGGAAACTAAGAAGCCCCACTGGCAGGCAATAACCTTTAAACCAAAGCTAAATGAGGAAAGGACCTTTTCTTTCATCCTATCCAGTAACAACAAAATCACCTGTTACTTACTGCAGGTCAATAGCAGCACCGAATGCAAAGAAATTATTTTAGAGTGATTAGAGAACCATGTCTGCTTCTCACTCTGTTCCTCTAAAGCAGCAGTTTTTCTGATTCATCCACAGGGTTGCCTTATATAATGTCATAGGATACCAGATTTGATTTGACCTGCCACAAAGCGAGTCACAATCTAGGATGATCAATATCTAAAACAATGGACCATTATATGTACACAATACCATACTAGGGATCTGGACAGCAAAGTACAATTACCCAAATTGCCATTATGGAAATAAAAATACAGTTTAGCAGGTGCTTATTCATCATTCCCATAGAATATGCGTAGCCCATTCTCCTTTCCTCAGGACAGATCCAGAAAGGAGGCAGACAAGCCCTGGGCATAACTCTACAGCAAACTCTTATTGTTAAATTGCATTCAGGGGTCGCCTGCCTCTGCTTCCCATGGTACCTCACAAGGCAGCAATGACTGTATAGCTCTGAAGGAGACCATTACCAACAATGGCTGCAACTCTGGTATGGGTGAGAAATGGAATTTCATTATAACTGCATTCAAAGGTATTTCAATCAGCACTGATTGCTGCCTCTTTTTAAAGAAAAAATAATTTACTGAGTAGATTCAGTGGTTGTGGGAATCACACCCCATGATTTCCCACTCCCTGGTCTTTTTTCTCCTTACAAAAACAGTGCATGCACTCTCCTGCTCATCTTTTGGCACTGTCACCGTGCAGACTGAAGCTGCAGAAGGTGATGGATTTTGTCATGTAATCTAAAATAGCTAATAACCACACATTTGGGGTTGTGTATTTTTGTGGCTTTTTTTGTTTAAATCAACATTTAAGAAGGTAAGGGAATTTGACTGTACTGACGGGTATCAGTTGGAGGGGCTTGACTTCTTGCTGTCCATAAAATGGATTCATGGCGTTTTCCCCAATCCTGACCCACTGGTGTACCTCTTCCACTCTGAGGCACCACATCACAGAGTGATGTTCGTTAGACTGCTGCTGCCTGTTGCTCTTTAGCCCCTTAGTCTGAAGTGCAAACTGTGATGGCTGCTTTTTGGAGGAAAGCATTTCCTTTGCTAGCTGAAACTGGACTGAGACCACCAAAAAAACCTGCTGGAACAACTGACAGTGGCTGCTGCTAGCCTGGCCTAAGTTTCTTCTAGAAGTGTATGAAATAAAAGAGTCATATTATGTAGTTCATTAATAGCCTTCTTACCATTGCCCAGCTATATTTGGAGCAAAAAATAATTTTACAGAATCAGTGTTCAGCATAGAAAACATCAGCAAAACATATTCTGCAACAATTTTCTATAACAAAACATTTTCTAAGACGTAGAAACTGTGATAAAACCTTGTTTTTTCTGTTTCTTTCTGGGCAAACATTTCTAAAATACATCCAAAAGTAAATTAGAAGAAAAATACGTACATGAAAATGTATATTTATATGCACATGTATGCACGTACATAAATACACAACTGGATTTTTTATTTAATGTATCTCTCTAAAGGCAGTATTACTACTTCAGAGGAATGCAAGTCCATCGTTATTGTCCTTCCACTACAGAAAGCTGAATTCAATCTCATCTTAAGGTCTGCAAATGAGAAAACATGAAGATGACTCCAGCCATCTTCCCCGGCAGGTGTGTGTTCTCCATGAATTTCTGAACCTAGACTGCTCAATCTACCCTGACCCCTGGGCCTGCAGGGCATAGTCGCAGCTCTGTCTATCTAAACATGAATGTGTCTATCTAAACCTGTTTCCAGGCTGCTCTCTCCACTCCCCCACCGTATATTGCCAAAAAGCTAGTTGTGGCCTTTTAGGACCATGAAAAATTAAAATGCCAGAAATAGGCGGAGGGCATATTCCCAGAATTTTCTGGAGCCAGGCAAGGGCTGAGATCAACGCCCTGGCCCAGCCGCTGCGGAAGCAGCAACCCAGCCTGCAGAGATTTAAAAAGAAATTACCCAATTAAGATGTAATGGCCCTCCAGCCTTCCCAGGCTGTGAATGAGAGCAGACATATTTACAATCACAGGGTATCATAAAATTCTACCCAGTTATATCAAATCAGCAGGGCTAAATTAGCCAGCAACATCCTGATTAGGTGCTGTGCCTGTGTGTGTATGTTGGATGATTTATGATAAGATCAGTTAGGACTGTCAAAAGAGATTTTAAAATGACCTTCCAGGAGGGAAAAGGGTGGAAGAGAGGGATATTGAGGCTTCAGGAAGACAATTGTACTGCCTTACTGTGAAGGATCACAGTGAATAGAGGTGAAGAAAGACTACATTTGTCAATGTGTTTGTATGATGAATACTTCTCCGCACTCTCACACACACGCACACGCATAAAGGAGGCAAAGTTCATTTTCCATTGAGGAGTTTTGTTATGGTAGGGTTCCTTGTCACCATTTAATTATCCTTACAGAGGGATTTACCTTTTTTAAAATGAATCTTATTTGTGCTCGTGAGCGCTGAAGGACCATGTGAGCACAGCAAAGTGGAGTCCTCTATTTATCCAAAGGTCAGTGATGATTGTAGGCAGGTGATCCAATTACCCTGTAAAAAAAAATGTTTCTCTCCCTGTCCCTCTCCCCACCTCGTTCTCTCCAGCTAGTCCAGGAAAATGATAATCAGAAATTTAACCCGGAGCTGCATAAAAGAGGCTGTCAGCCTTTTTGCTTTTGAAGAGAACAGCAGTACAATTTGGTGCGAGCATAGTGTGTCCATGAATCCAAAACATAAATCACTGCCTCCATAACACTGCCGAGAAGGCAGGGAAGAAGCTTCTTTCAGCCAGGAGAGCAACAGCAGCAACATCTCAAAGGTGAGGGAGATTAGACCGGGTTTTTATTTGTTGCCATGTGCCTACGCTCTTTCCACTTCTCCAACTGCTCACGGCAATTCCTTCCCTGACATGTGCCCAACCTCCCGAACTCCCAGCCACCCTGAAATTTCTCAGCTGACCGCCCGAGCCCACTAGGTGTGACGCGCTCCAGAAAGGGCTTTCCATGCTTGTTAGTTCCTCCTGCTGCCGTAATCCTGCAAAGGAAATATTTTTACAGGGCAGTAATGCGTGGCAGCCTTCACCTTCCTCTAAAATATGGATGAGGAATGGTTTCAGTGATTGAGCACAAAATGAAAAACCTCTTATACTGGCTCCCCCAAAGAGAGAAGATTATCCTCTAGGCCATCGTTATAGCACAGTAAAAAAAAAAAAAAAATGACAGTACTTTGCACCAAATACATCTTCTGAGGAGAACAATGTGCACCACGAAAATAAACACCCCATCAACTGTTCACAAGCTGGACATTATGCCATCGTTAGTTCTTAGGAAGCTATTGTTATTGTTACTATTGTTAGTAGTCCAGCTTTGTTAAGCAAATGGGAATCTTCACCTGCCCTTCATCTGGGATTTCCTGGGCACCCGGGGTTCTGCTGAGTGATGTGATAACAGGCACACACACGCACAGCCAGGCAACAGGTTCAGAGCCTACAGTCACTACGCGGGTCTGACTGTTAACCCTGCTCTGGTAACCCATTTAAGTTTACCAGGTGGAGTCTGCTGCTCTTGATGCACGGTTTCCATTGGAGGAAAAGAGACAGCATGGCCTGTGAGGACAAAAGTAAATTTTGCAAATTGAGTCTTTCTTTGAGCAGAGACTTTTATCATTGTCAAACACGACTGAGGTATGCCAAAACATACTGTGTATGATCCAGTTCTCAGATGCAAAAAATGGTGGGAGTATGTGACAAAGGAGGTCAGGCAGTTCAGAAGGTGGAAAAAAATTTCAAATTAAAAAAATTCAGCAATCCAACTCTTGTTTTACAGGTACTATAAGGGTACAAAGATTTACAAACCCTCTGGGGATATAGTTGGGAATCTCATGCCATTTAGAAAAACCTTAAAGGCAGTAACTTAACACGATGATTCCTGTATCACCTTTCTATAGGTGCACTTCAGACCAGTCAAGCTGCAGCTGCTGGGTGACCAGGTAAGGCCATCTGAAACAGCAGCAGCAAGAAAGTCAGCAGCTGGAGAAACTGTTCAGGTCCAGCTCCTCGCTTCCCAAAGCATCCATAGAGTATTGATGAATTCCAGTTCACCTCAAACTGAGTGATTTATTTTCTTCCCACTGTGAGACTTGGTGCCTAAATAATGTTCTGAGCCTGAATAGGTGACTTCACTAATTACACAGTCTAAGACGGAGAACTGTGAGGTTTTGACTTAAAATACTGCCAGTAAAGTTCACGGTCAGAGACTCCCAACTTTTCTGTAACTACCTTAATTAAGAAATCGTTGGTATCAGATCTTTTATTTCTTTCCTTACTTGCTAGGACTTAGGAACTACACTTCAAAACTTCTAAAAGAAACAGTGGGAGCCCTTAAAATATATCTTTCAAGCAATTTCTCTGCAGGATTGAGGCCCAGATGAACACAATAACTAGCTGAAAACAAGTGTTCTCAGTTTCCCACTATTTTAATGTCACAGGCAACTTTTACACACTCACTAAACATTCACCTTCTTTCCCTTCATCTTTTTCCTGCATTATAATCCTAAATGAAATATTACTTATAGAGAAGATATATTCTGTGTAAAATATTCAACTATGTACACAGGATTAAACAGGGGTTTTTTTTAAAGATACTGCTTATCTTACAGAAAAATAATCTTTAACACACAAAGTTTAGTCATTAAAATTTTAATTATGATATTCCATAGCTTGTATTTAATTGTAAAATGTTACATTGCTAGTAATCTTCTTTGTGCCTCTAATCCTCTGTGAGGTGGACGAATAACATATCATTCTCTTTAAGTGTGGTAATGTGGTAATATTGCACTTGTGTCTTAGCGACCCATACAAGAATTGTTTATATAACGAAGAAAATCAAGCACTGGCTCGCCAACGGTTACCGTAATGTTCAGAAATGTTCAAAGTGTTCCTGTGTACCCTTTATACTCATGCAATGACTCTTCGCTTGGTTCTGCAGCTGTCCAGAATTGCAGCTTCAGTGTGAACATGGCGGCATTTGGTCCCAAGGCGCGCATGCACTAAGAGAAGAGCTAATCACCACCCACTGAACAGTGCTCAATTTGGTTTTCTAGCTGTAAATACAAGAGTATTTCCAACACTTGTCAGCCACTTGCCCACACTTGGCACTCTTGGCACAATATTTCTGTTTGTCTTTTTCTGCCCTGCTCAGTGAAAAGTTGGAAAGACTGCAGCTGTATAAAGCAATGGCTAGCACATTTTTTATGACTAAAATTTATGGAGTAATGTATCTACTTTTAGCATGACTATTGTTAAACCTGGAGATCAAGCAAAGTGACACTGAGTATATTGCTTTATCAATTGGATTCGTTCAAGTGAAAAATGCTGATCATGCCATGTCTATCCCCTGGGTGCAGAAACACTACTTCACTACTTGAGCGGTCGATACATAAAAGTCAAATTCATTATAATTTGTAGCTTTTTTTTCTTGAAGAAGAACGCAGTTCTCAGTACATCAATATCAACTCTTAAATCCACATCGGATGGAGAGGGTACAGCACAGTAATTCAATCTCTTTACACTTAATATGGTCAGGAAGGGAGAATGAAAACAGCCTCTTGTAAAATGATGGAAAAAACAGGATGCAATCATTCTGATGGAGCTGTGCAAAGGAGTCATTTTACACCATTCGTTACCAGGGCAACAAAATATAGTGAGCCCCATACATCTAACAGGTGACATTTTAGCTAAGAAATTGCTTCTTTGGTATTTTTTCTGTCTATGAAAAACAATGTTACTAGCGTTTTCACTTGTCATGTACTATAGGGCAACATATTCCTGCTGACAGGCCCATAATGGAAAAATAGAGCAGTTAAATAGTATTACAGTCTAACTTTTAGGATACATGCTAATCTGCTTTTTAAAGAGACTTCAGACATTTTCAAACACCCTGGAGACTTGAGTGACTAGAAATTTCTGCATGAGTGTATATAGACGAGCAGACAGATGTGTTTAGTGGAAACAAAAAACCCCTCTTTTCCAATCTTTTCTGATTTAGCTAAAACCTGGAAGGTTTTTTTGTAGATAAAAACACTGTAGTGTTTGTAAATGGCCACCCACAAACACACCAGTGCCAGATACATCAAATGGGTTGGTTTCCGTATGTTTCTATCAGTGAACGCATCAATTATTTCTGGCCCTTACGCATGAAGGTCACATTTCAGATGTATGGCTGCTACTGAATTCATGAGGGGGAAGAAGCTCGATTTTCATGCCGCACTTTTACATCCAGAGAGGATTGAAGAACTGAAATGGGATTTAGTGGGTTTGTGAGTGAACCTGTGCCTATTGCAAGAGCTAGAATTTAGATACAAATAAACTTTAGATACGAATAATCCCTTTTTTTAATTGCAGGTGCTCCAGAAGTAGCATAGGCCCCTGGAGCTGGTGTAATTCCAGGAGCTGGTGCCAATGTGATCATAGAATCACAGAATCATAGGGTTGGAAGGGACCTCTGGAGATCATCTAGTCCAACCCCCCTGCCAGAGCAGGGTCACCCAGAGCAGGCTGCACAGGAACGCGTCCAGGCGGGTTTTGAATGTCTCCAGAGATGGAGACTCCACCACCTCTCTGGGCAGCCTGTGCCAGTGCTCTGCCACCCTCAAAGGAAAGAAGTTCCTCCTCATGTTTAGGTGGAACTTCCTATGCTCAAGTTTGTGGCCATTACCTCTTGTCCTGTCCCCGGGCACCACTGAAAAGAGCCTGTCCCCATCCTCCTGATACCCACCCTTTAAGTATTTATAAGTGTTGATAAGATCCCCCCTCAGCCGTCTTTTTTCCAGAGTGAAGAGACCCAAATCTCTCAGCCTTTCTTCATAAAAGAGGTGTTCCAATCCCCTAATCATCTTGGTAGCCCTTTGTTGCACCCTCTCCACCAGTTCCCTGTCCCTCTTGAACCGGGGAGCCCAGAACTGGACTCCAGGTGCGGCCTCACAAAGGCAGAGTAGAGGGGGAGGATGACCACCCTTTACCTGCTGGCCACACTCTACTTGATGCATACCAGGATGCCATTGGCCTTCTTGGCCGCAAGGGCACACTGCTGGCTCATGGTCATCCCGTTGTCCACCAGGACTCCCAGGTCTCTTTCCACCGAGCTGCTCTCCAGCAGGTCAGCCCCCAACCTGTACTGGTGCATGGGGTTATTCCTCCCCAGGTGCAGCACCTTACACTTGCCCTTATTGAATTTCATAAGGTTCCTCTCTGCCCAACTCTCCAGCCTGTCTAGGTCTCTCTGTACGGTGGTACAGCCTTCCCGTGTGTCAGCCACCCACCCAGCTCTGTGTCATCAGCAAACTTGCTGAGGGTGCGCTCTATCCCCTCGTCCAGGTCATTGACGAATATATTGAAGAGGACTGGACCCAGTACTGACTCCTGGGGAACACCACTCGTCGCTGACCTCCAACTAGACTCTGTGCCCCTAATCACGACCCTCTGAGCTCTGTCTTTCAACCAGTGTTCTATCCACCTTACTGTCCATTCATCAAGCCCACTCTTCCTAAGCTTCCCTATGAGGATGCTGTGGGAGACCGTGTCGAACACCTTGCTTAAGTCAAGGTAGACCACATCTACCGCCCTCCCCTCATCTATCTATCCAGTCATGCCATCATAGAAGGCTATCAGATTAGTCAGACATGATTTCCCCTTCGTGAATCCATGTTGAGTACTTCTGATAGCTTTCTTTTCCTCCACATGCCTTGAGATGACGCCCAGAATGAGCTGTTCCATCATCTTCCCAGGGATGGAGGTGAGGCTGACCGGCCTGTATTTCCCTGGCTCCTCCTTCTTGCCCTTTTTGAAGACTGGAGTGACATTGGCTTTCCTCCAGTCCTCAGGCACCTCGCCTGTTCTCCAGGTCCTTTCAAAGATGATGGAGAGTGGCCCAGCAACGACTTCCGCCAGCTCCCTCAGCACTCTCAGGTGCATCCCATCGGGGCCCGTGGACTTGTGAATATCTAATTGATCCCTCACTCGATCCTCCTCAACCCAAGGGAAGTCTTCTTTCCCCGTTACTTCCGCCAATGCCTGGGACTCCTGAGGGTTGGGCTGAGCAGTAAATGTCTGAGACCAGATGAGAATTGATATTTAAACATGTTTCTCTGGTCGCTGAAGTTCCTGAAGGGATCAACACTAGGATGGAGTGGTGACACCCACCAGCAGGTCACAAAGGTGACAGAACAGGATGATGATTAAGGAAATACTCATGAAAAGCTTGGAGAAAATTAATGTAATATCCAAAGAAACCTTTGTCTGAGTGCATGAGGTCAGCACATGCTAGTGGCGAAGAGGGGAAGACCAGATGCGTAGAGGAGGCCAGAGACAAGAGAGAGTATTTGGGTATATTGGTAGATACAAGAAAGGCAATATACTTGATATAAAGGCTGACAAGCCTCGGGCATTGTAGGAAATCATCGACATCAGCTATGGAACATGATGTGACCAGCAGAGCCTGGGTTATAACGTGGGGGATTGTGAAAAGAACAGCACAATACACAAAATGAAAGAGAGGGAATAATTTAGTTCAGTAGGAAAACAGAAGCAGAAATATGCAAGATCAAGAGAAGAAGCTGTCCTAAGGTTAAAGGTATGCAGAGGAGACAGGAGGATGAAGAGTGACACCAAGTAGGACGTGAGTCACACTTTCATAGAATAGAAAATTAGCAGATCTTCGCAAGCCTTGAAACCACTAAGTAGGAAGAGGTTAGGGTAACTGGAGGTTTGATAACAGACTGCCTTTGAAACTACTTCCCTTTCCTGTACAGAATCAGAGGTCAGGTGTTTAACAGGGTGAGATTAGCCTACACTGGCTAAAGAGATGGGCTGACACACATAACCTGCAAAGACGTAAGATCATCTATGAGAGTGTCCTCGAAATGTGATGTTATGGCCAGGACTTTTAAAGGAAACACTTATTTCTGTTTTCTATGTCATGTACAGTGACTAATTATGGTCTTGTATGAACTGACAGTTTACTGGTTGTTAATTTCTAACTCTTGAATTTAGGTGAAGATAATTTGTCCATTGCTTCAGTCCTTAGACCTTACTACTCCCTGTGGTGCGGCGACATGGGTATGGCAAGGCTACAAAACAATACTTTCCTGTAAATGTAAAATGCACTGTTCCTGAAAGCTGCCCAGCTTCCTAAATCATTGCCAATCCATCCTCCCTGAGTGGGTAATGGGATTCCCAACAGGTCACAGGTGGGCAGGGAGGTGTGTGTGTGTGAGATAGAGACAGATTTCCAGGGATTCCCACCTGTCAAAGAACAGCCCAGCATATGCTAGTGCATTGCAGGTCACAGAAAGCATCTGCTGTCAAAGGTGCTTCCTTTGCTTTGCCCCCTGGATCTGAAATCTGTCTGCAGCATTAGTGGTCTTGCTTGCTACTCACCGTGCATGGCTGTGCCAAAGCTGGACTGTGCTTGAGCTGCGCTCGGGCTGTGCCCGAGGGCTCTCTGACCTTGGGCGGCAATGATGGAAAACTTGATTTTGAAAGTTGTGGTTTTGGGACACCCTTTCCTATATCAGTGTGACAGAGCTAATATGTGCCCTATGAACCTCACCCTCCTGGCAGTATGATTTCACCAGTTTCCCTCTCTCTTATCTGTTTTATTTGTTTCTGTACAAAGCACTTAACCCTCCAGTACAGGACTCACACTTTTCAATGTGCATGCACTCCCTGCCTCAGCCCAAGGTGGTCCTAACACCTGGCTGGGAGAGGGATGCGCAACAGTTGTAGACTGGTTTATTGTCACTTATGTGCTGGGCTTTCTGTGCTTATCCAAGTGCTCTGAAACAGAGTAGTCACCTTTATATACAGACATGTGCTTAGAGTCACATCTTTTTAGGCATGCCTGCACCTCCAACCCTTGAACAATTTGTGCACTTCATTTGTTTCATATGCATATAGCCTACATCAGATTAAAATGTTAACCAATGTGGTGCTGGAAGCTGTGGAACTGGACAAAGCAATGTATTCAGGTAAGCACAGTGCAAATGAAAAAATAGACTTCCACATTCCCTCCGATGTACAGATGCAGCTTCCAGTGACTCAAACAGGACATATTGTGTAATTAGGAACTACCCTAGTCTATCAAGAATATGCATGAAGATGCAGAATTAGGCCCTCAGTAAGAGGAACTGGGCAAGTTATGTACTTGCCTTGATGCCTTTTAAAATCTCCTTGTAACAATAAACTGATAAAGATGCTGATGGAAGACTGCCCTACAGTTTCATGTTCTGAGTTTACAGTTTCTTTGAAAAGCAGAAGGGGATTTAATAAAGAAGAGTCTCAATAACTGTCTAACATTTGTATGCTATGAATTTTCTCAAGTTCTGAATTTAACAAGATTTGAAAAAGTAGTCAGTATTTATGAAGCTCCACAACTGAGAATAATACTCCTTTTGTTTTCTGTACACTAGGTGACCCGTACTTTAATTACCAAGCACAAAAGTGCAACAAAGGCAGAGTATCTCACAGTACTATTAATTACTGTCTTTGTCTGCACAGTCCTTTAAACTTGTAAAGCCAAAAGCACTAAGTAGATTATAAATGAATATAAAAATTCTAGCCCCATTCTTCGAAAATAGTATACTGTTTAAAAGACATATTAACATATTTTTGCTTGAAAATTTCACACTGCAAACCTCTACTTTACTTTACATTTATTCAAGCAGAAAAATGTCTTCATATTTTTCCTTTTTTTTCTTTGCAAATTGTTTCCGTGATATTAATAATAGATCCTGTAATTGTTTTAAAATAATGTTCTAAGATGTACATAACCTTTAAATATTTGAAAGCATCATTCAAAATAAGTTCACAGTATCACACAGATGTTATAGGTTCCTACATATCCAGAATTCCTTCTCTCAGATTAAAGTAGATACCAACGAAATTCACACAAGAATTCAATTTGTATCTATTTTATAATATAAACATTGCTTGCTGATGTGCCTATTGCCAAAATAATTCCTATCTAAGTATTAAGAAAAGAGCAAAGACAGGAAAGTCATTTTAGACTAGACAGTGTCATTTAGGAAGTTCAGTCTCAGAAGATGGTCTGCTGTGCCCTAGGTCATTTGACAAAATGACATATTGTGAATACATGATAAATAATGTCCCAAAAGTGAGAGCCCCACATAATCTAACACTCACGGTATCAAACGTTGGTTATGTTTACACTATGAAGGTAAGATTTACTAAGGAGTTTTTCTAACATCAGCCTTTTATTTGTTTCTGCATTACAGATCTATTCCCTAAGGGTAAGAGAGTTAAATTAGTTGCTCATTCATTTCAGTGAGATAGTTTCATCATTATCAAAGCCAAACTCGAAGGTGAATCCAAATATGCTAAGAATACAGCAGTAACTGAACTCTTCCTCCTAGCTTTTTTTTTTGCAGTTGGGTTAATAAATGTTCATTCTTTTTTACTAAAAGAAACTAAGTGTTGTAAGGCCAGAACCTTGGTTTCAGTTCAGCGTGTGAAATTTTGGGTCCACCTTGCTATATTCCCTTTGCCGTATTAGCATCTTCAGAGCATAGGTGGTCAAGGTATTCCTGTAACTGGTCTACAGGGAAATAACCCAGAAGCAAGCACCTGCATTTCATTTTTCTTTCGTCACCACCCAATGTTCACTGCTCCCTGGCATCTCTCCATCCTCAGTGTATGGTGCTTTGGTGCCAAGGTAGCCTCTTTTCTATTCATCTGCCACTCTTCTAACCAGTGATGAGTTCTATTCCCCCAATGTTTTTGAAATGAAGACAGTGTAGTACATGCAAACTAGGCTAAATCTGTACCCTGTGTAACACCATCTGGCATGGACAACGGAGGAGAAGATTGGCACCTGGTTGTGGCTTCACTCAGGGATTATCAGTGGGATTGTAGAGGTCTACAGGCTGCAGTAGGACCAGAAGGACAGAACAAAGTTCTCTCTGTACCAAACATCACACACTGTTTTCAGTGGGCAGGCTTTCTTTCACCTGAAGACCTGGTGTCTCATCCTATTTACTCCCGTCATCTTGGCTTTCAAGGCTAACTAAAAAATCCATAGTCCTGAAAGTTGTGAAGGTGCAAGGTGGCCAATTTGCTGTTAAGAGAGATATTCTCTGCAGGAGGTAAGTGCAGGGCGGAGACAATCTGCATGATGTTACGTGTTAGAAGAACAAACAATTAAAGATACTTGGTGTTGGTTACACCAGTACAGTTCAGACTGCTTAGAGATGATTACTTGCACAAAGCCTGATGCGGCCATCAGAGTTGACAACCAATCTAGGCAGCCAGAGAGGCAGGAATGAAGACAGGAAAATGTCCAGTAAATTGGATTTTTTTCTATATGGCTTAACCAATAGTATGAGCCATAGAGAAAATGGATTTGGTTTAGGGAACCATAAATACTTCAAATAAGGGATAATCTTCTTTTGATATGTTCAACAATATGTTTCACTGTGGAAACTGATAAGTGAGAATGGGAAGGAAATAGGACAGCAGGAAAACATGGGAAAGTAGTTGAGGAGAAAGTTAAGTGGGGGAAAAATCAAGTGAAAGATTATTCTTGCTGACATCCTTAGCGCTGGATTTACAGAGAAGAAAGTACCAGTTAAGGACAAAGTTGTCAGACTTGAGTGTCTGAAGTGAAGTATCTATCTAAATCAATATTTAGGTAACCCAGAGATACTAAGTCACTTCAGCTCACGCTGAGGTAGTATTCATCAACTGAGAGTGTCAGACATATTTTTAGATGCCTGAACGTGAATTTTAAATATATATGCAAATAGGTGGATGCCTGAGGTTTGCTTAAGTGTTAATAGAGTCTCATCATCACATTAAAAAACAAAACCCAAACAAATAGAGGGATACCTGTGTATGTGGCACTTTCAGAGGTTATTGTAATTATTATAGTGTTGTTTACATTGTTCTTTACATTGTTGTTTGTGGTTTTTGAGATGCCAAATGAAGGATGACTCTTCACTGGCAGCTATTAAAGATTGCTATAAATACTAGTACATGGAGTACTCTAGGCTGGGTAAGGCCTGTGCAGATTTCTCCTTAAACAGATGTAATGTATGGGCTGATAAAAAGGGTGGAGATATACAGACAAACCTGTCCCTCCATCTCACTTCTCCCTGTACCAACTCTTGATATTGCTGTAGGAAGAGGTTGTGCAAAAGGCTGGTAGGCACAGGAGACAAGAACACCTCTTCAACAGATGCTCCAGATAGAAGTGCCTGATGCGTAAACTCAGGCTTGAAAAGATTTCAAAATGAATGTGAAAGAAGGTAAATCCTCAAAACTAATGGAATTTGGGTATGAAGAATCATCTTATACACGAGATGTGTATGTGTGATGATAGGATGTTTCCAATGCCTGCTTGTTTACAGGAAAATTCCAAGCATTTCTGATGAAAAAGACCTCCAAAATCTCTGAACATTGACCTCACAGAGAAAAACATTACATTAGTCCTTCAGGGTAATCCTGCTTAAAAGTCTCGGCTTTGTTCTTTACACTGAAGTATCAAAGTGTACATTAAATCTAATTGTATTGTGCAGTGTACGCTATTGATTTTGGTACGCTTATATTCCCTTCTAGAGATGATGTGCAAGCATCTCATGGAAAGTACGCTAAAATGAGGTAAGCTGAGGCCCATTTTCCATGGTCATTAATGCTGCACCTGCATGCTACCAATCACTCTGCATTACATGTAAACACGTGCTCATATTTATGTGGCTTTAGCAAAAGCACACACATGGTATATATTCCAGCTTTATACACCAGCTAGGTGAAGACAGATCATACTGAAGTTACCCTGAAGTCTATCAGGAGAAAATTACCCCTTCAAAAGTATTTCAAATGAGTTTGAAGGAACAGAGAGAGTTTGCACTGGCTCAGCACCACATGTGAAGTAGTTCTGCATTTTTGGCTCTGTACTGAAAGCACTAAAATGACATGTAACTCCTATCCGCACTGTAGCCAGGGGATTCTCTTAGCACACAAAAATATCAAAAATGCCAAGGCAAAGAACTTCACCTACAACTAAATTCCCCAGGATTTTTGTAGCTTAGGACATGTATTGGTTACATACTAAGTACCTAGGAAAAAAACAAAAACAAAACCATACCATTAACTGACTGGAATTTGACAATTTTGGTCCACGATAAGTCAAGACAACACACAATTTTTCTTAGACACAGAGAGCCTTCAGAGCTCACTGGGTACCTAAGAATAGGCAAATACCACATGGTGAATACCTGAGGTTTCTCTTTGTACTGCTGCATTGCCAGAATGATGCAAAGTGTTAGAAAAATGACCAGGCCACTACCTCATACACAAGCTGAATTTATGCAGCACTTTAAGAATGAACAGGAGAAAACCCTAAATTCTGCCTACCCACACTCATTTTATTACATGAGTTTCGTTGTTCCAGGCTCCGTATGAATTATCCTTATCTCAGTTACCTACATGTCCATGGAACTATTATTTCTAACGTGGTGTGTTTTAAAGTGCTTTAAAGATACAATGCCAAGCATATAAAAAATATAAGATAACCCAAATTCTTATCCACAGTTGAAGCATTCTTACAATAAAGCACCTTTCTTAGACATCATCTTCTTATCTAAAAATGTGCAGAGGCAAATGCTGCAATAAAATAAGTTCTGATTCTTTCTAGCTAAACTTGACCCTATTTGTGATTTTTCTGCCAATGTAATGTTTCAGATGTATACTTGTTTTGAAAGGGAAAAGTATTTTCTCAGGGGCATTTTTAATTACCTATGAGCTGATCAGAGATATTCAAATATATACTACTTTAACTCCACTAAGGTCAGTGAAAGCAGTAAATAAATTAACATACCTTCGGGAATCGCTGTTCTCTGAGCAGTGGGACATTGTTAGTGGGACGCATTGATTTTGTTTGACTTTTGCATGGCACAAAATGAGATTGACCCCAGAAAGCTGTTCTGGAACAGTTCATGGCCACTGACCACTGAGAATGCAAAATTTCCCAGTTCTGCCTTAGAAGTGAGTTAAAACCATTCCACTGATTGATTGGCTTGTCCAAGCACATAATCACTGCTGGTCCCAGCCAAGCTTACTGTTTTTTTGTTCTCAAAGGCTGTGAGAGGCAACTTCACTGATGTCATATTGCTCATAAAAGCTAGTATAAATGATATATGATTTTTTCTTAATCATTTACCTTAAGTAAGGTATTACTTCTTACTGAATTCAGCTGAGCTATACAACCCCACACTAACTCTGAATCTAACCCGTTTTCCTCAAACATCAATTTATTTCTTGTGTTCCTGGGTAGTATGTTGCCTGAAAGATACACTGATGAAGGAGGAATCGTCACGTGGTTGTCTCCTCAAACTTTGTTTATGTGTTTATGCCCTGAAGAAATTTATGTCAGGTTATCTCTTATTAGATCTTTGTCTTTGAGGATATTTACAAAAGGCACTATGGATTTGAGTTATTATGACTAGGAAACTGAGGTTTTTACATTTCAGCAGGGTGGACATTAGAAAGAAATGCCAGAGCCTGTGGTTTGGGTATAGAAAATACCAAAGCTTTTTAACTAACTTTAGAAAGAGGAACACAATGTGACAACAATGCACAAGTGGGAAAATGCATTGATTCCACTGGGTAGACTAATGTCCTGTCTTAAATGTGCACTGTCAGCTTTGTCAGTTTAGGTAATTATTTGCTCCTTTAGTTCTAAACAGTTGCCCATGTCTGTGAATTGCTAAAAAGAAACAGAAATGCTTCTGTTAACTGAGGAGGATCATCTAGTGAACATGTGTTGTAGCAGCAGCGATGATCAGGAATATTTGTGTACAGTATTTTTTTGTCCTAGTTGTTGCTTTAGTGAAGTCAAAACTTTTCAGAAGAACTTGCTTTTTTTTCTACTTTGTCTAATACATGCTCCAGAAATGCCAGCGGAAGAGCTGTTAAGTGAAGCAAGGCAATTTCTCCCTCAAAAGACTGAACTCCCTTTCTCAGTAGGTCTCCCAACCCTGGATGCCCAGTGAGTGAGAGACCGTATGACCCTATATTTTTTTAGTGTGTTTTTCACAAAGTATGAAATGTGTGCCCTGTCTCATTTATGTTTGCATCCTAAAAGCTTTCTGGCAGATGTGGCTTAGGCAACACTCTGTATTCATTGTGCCTGTGCTCCTTTCCAGAGTGCCGAAAGCTTGCTTTTGTTTGCTCCCTGGTCTGAGCAACCTGAAGCAGCACCTCAGCAGTCTGCAAAGGAGCATCCTACACACCTTGAAAGATCAAAGGGGACAGGTCCTTTCGATCCATATTCTGGTCTTGGATTCCTCCATGAAAATGCCAAGTAGGTAGTAATGATGCAATGATGCAAGAGCAAAGTGTGGTTGGTGGCAGTCAGGCTGCAGCCACCGCATAGTTTCCTAACCCCCATGTAGCAGCCACTAAGGCACAATAATTTTCAGCCACCACACCCTTGGTCACATATTCAGCCACCAGCCTAGGGTTGGAAGGCTCCATAATATTCTTACTAAACCTCTGTTCCGTCCAGTTCTTTAAAGCCAAACTACCAAAATTTACCCCAGACTGAAATTCAGCCCTACAACATCTGCACAACATTTCTACTGACAAGATTTCCGCCACTGCCACCACCCCCCACAAGCAAGTAAGGATTCAGAAAATATTGAAAAAAATTACAAATAAAACAAACAAGCAAACAAAAAAACCCAACAACAAACCAAAAATCCTGCGACAGGATTGGAAGGGCTGAGGTGACATGAATTGCAGACTAGAGAAAAAAAGGGCAATGTAATTTATTACATAGAGGAAGAGCAGGGGAGGGGACTAGCACTGGCACTAGGTGTACTTTGTGTTCAAAAATACTTGGGCAATGCTAACAGACAGGTTCAGATGTTGTTCCTGTCATCTTTTAGCTGTTGCTACCAAATGTACAATGTGCTTCTGTGTACTGTCACAAGTCAGCTAAAACATGTGTAAACATATGCCACGTCAGTCATTAAGGAGAAGGGTATAATTACACTTTTAAATGTGGCAAAGCATTTTGAAAGTAGTGTATAATTTTCCAAAGTGGGAACCTTTATGAACCATATCTTTCCCTGAGTGTTTATACAGCCTGACATCTTTGGGTTTGTTCAGATCAAGAGCCCCACTGTGAACAAGCAGGCTTCACACAAAGGAGGCAATTTGTTCTCTCGGTGCCATTTCAACGAAAGGGAGAGGCAGGGGGAGAGAGGGAGGGAACAGAGAGAGGAGAAGGACACACCGTGTTACTGCATGCTGTTCAGAAATATGCAGGATCTGGCATACTTACCCTGGGGAGGACTGTTGAGAGGTGTCTAGTGTCAGGGTGCTGCTTTCACGGTTAACAATGACGACGGTGTCATTTTACTCTTGATAAAGTCAAAAAAAGGTATTGGCTTTATACTTTTAATTAAATTAAATAGGCTCACTGCTCACTTGGAGGCAATGGAATCATGTAATCTTACTGGGAAAGACGAAGAGCAGGAAGGGGCATGCTACAAAATGCTCATTTCCTCTTTTTGACACGAGCCCTACACAAAAAAGATTTGCAAAGCCATCCTAGAAATCTGAACACCCTGTCTCCATTAATTTTGTAATATTTTAGGTAATTTTCAAAAATCCGAGCTTAAATGTTTTTAGATTTCTGAGAATAAACAAAGGCTGTACATTATTCTGCCTACTAAACTTATGTGAGCCATCAGGGTATTTTGGTTTAGCAAGTTACCACTCATCAGCTGAACCACAATAATCATCATTTCCCTTCTGTAATACATTCAATGACTGCAACACAGTGACATCTCAACCTGCAGTAACAAAGAAAGAGCAAAGTAATATTTCCTAGCACTTGCAATAGGCCAAAACCACATACGAACTGCCCCATTCAGCTGACAACCTATTTTTTGCATGTTTATCTGACCTTGATACTCACTTTTTTTCTAGACATGAAGCATTCCACAGTATTTTCCTGTGAAATATTTCAGTTTGTCTGGCAAAAATATATCCTGACGCTTGTTAAATAACATAAAATTTGTGGTTTATGTCCTTTGCATCTTTATAGCTGTGTCCTGGAAGTCTTTATTCAACCATGGGGAAAATGTAATGGTAACTATTCAATAACTGGTAAACATTTGAAAAAGACAAGAAATTACAAAATTACTATCAGTGAACACTGATAGAAGCAATGTTAGGATGATTGCCAACACTCCTCTTCCTGTCAAATTATATTGGCTCCAACAGTTTATTTCTAATATATAAAGGATGAAAATAATTGTCCAATCTGTGTTATTTTCAAGTCTTAAAAACAGTGACCCACATCTCTTTCCTATTGCCCGTGTTGGTGACTAAAGTGCTACTCCAAGTTAATTTACATCTGCCTGCACAAGCAATGAAAGCCAGAATAGAGTAGAATACCTATAGAAATAAATATAGAACAAACAGCTAAAAAGTAGCCTTGGAGTTATAGTGAAAAAGAATCCATGGATGATAAAACTATAACTAATAATTTATTGCACTTTGACAATTAAGAAGAGAGGTATCTGAAAGTGTTAGACACATATGCTTCACTGCAAAGCAGGAAGAGTTCCCTGGACTTGGGTCCACATACATGAGGAAATGTAAAGCTTTCTTACTACTGGAGCAGTCATTCGCTATACGGAAAATGGAAACAGATACTGCTGCACTCCTGTAAAGCTCTCCATAGTGCCCAGTTCTGTTCCTGACAATTTCATCTGTATTGGAGGTTGAGGCTGGGGAATCTGACAATTCCTGACATAGTGATCTAGTTTTTCATTCTCATTTTTATTTGTTTCCCAAAAATCTTGCATTTATTCTGACTTTCTTAGATCATTTCTTGTAGTGCTAGAAGAATTTGCCCCAAGTTTCCAAGACAGTAGCCCGAGTAAAGTTTAGAAATTCAAACCCACAATTAAAATGTTTGGAATGTCATGTAATGGTAATTGTCAGATGAGTTTTGATCTGCCATACTCATGCTTTAACTATTTTAGCTGTAGTATAACTTCATTTTATTTCTCCATCATACTTCTTGAATTTATATTATAGTCTCTTAGTAGTCATTTTTACTTTCAGTTTTGGTCTTACCATCTCATAGAATCATAGAATGGTTTGGATTCATCTCGTTCCAACCCCCCTGCCGAGGGCAGGGACACCTCCCACTAGACGAGGCTGCCCAAAGCCCCATCCAGCCTGGCCTTGAACACTTCCAGGGATGGGGCATCCACAACTTCTCTGGGCAACCTGTTCCAGTGCCTCACCACCCTCACAGTAAAGAATTTCTTCCTAATGCCTAATCTAAATTATTCTCCCTCAGTTTAAAACTGTTACCCCTTGTTCTATCGCTCCACTCCCTGATCGAGAGTCCCTCCCCATCTCTCCTGCAGGCCCCCTTCAGGTACTGGAAGGCCGCTATAAGGTCTCCCTGGAGCCTTCTCTTCTCCAGGCTGAACAATGCCAACTCTGACAGCATGTCCTCATAGCATAGATGCTCCAGCCCTCTGATCGTCTTTGTGGCCCCCCTGAAGGCCATGCTGAAGTCTCATTTGGTATGGCTGAATGAGTGGGATACATACATAGTCAAATGTACTGAAGTTTGTGCTGGCTTAAATAGGTCAGTTGGCAACATGATTTGGATCACAGAGCACATCAACAAGACTGGGTGGAAAGAATCATGCAAATTTTTGTTTTAGTCAGGGGAGAAATTAATATTTTCATATTTTCATATTTTGAATACCTCTGCAGCTCTCTGCTCCACACCTTCTCTTTTGTTATTCCATATGCGGGACCTAGTCCAAAAAAAAAGCTGCACATGTTTAATTTCAATCCTGTTGAGCTATTCCACTGAATTTAGCTGCACTATTCCTACGATCTCTGGAAGATTAGGACTTTCTGTCACAGCAGCAGATACAGGTTCCAGTCAAGACAGGACTGGGCAGTATAGAAACAGTCACTTGCATGATTTTACTGATCATTTATCTGAAAAAAATCATACTGTAGACAGAAAGGAAAGTCCTAGAGACCTTCATGCTGGCAGTGAGAATGAAAACCAGAGGGATATCATCAGATAAATAATTTCTTAAGACCAGGTGTGGACAATTGCCTTGTAATGCATATTTGAATTGTTTTTCATATCACTGTGCTGCATTAGACTCTTCTTAAATTGGTGGTTTATCTATCCTTACCAAACTACATCTGATGTTCTTTAACAGCAATATTGATCCTGCAATAGACAGAGTCAAAATGTTGTAGTCCCTGAGAAGAACAAATTAACAGCAAGTTATATGCCTGAATAGAGATTTCTTTTCTCCAGTTATCACTGTGAACAAAAACTAAGCACTTTATTTACACTATCTTGAAATTAAAAAGAAGCTGTGTGTAATATAGATTCTAAGCTTGTTAGCCTGTACTTTTCCAGCATAACTAAAGCCTTTTTTGTTTACTACAAGAAAAAATATTTTAAGTTGTTTTTAGTAGCAGGAAGTAATTTTAAGTTTAGAATCTTGGGAGTTGGGCTCGATGACCCCTACAGGTCCCCTCTGACTTGACATATTTTAGGATTCTATGATCTTAATTTTTGAATTGCCTTCATTTCAATGGGGATCAATTAATTCATTAAAAAATTCATTTTCGTAAGTATTTCCATTTGTAACAAAGAATGACGGGCAAAATGTTGAGCTCTTACACAATGATGGCCTCTGAATCGACTGTTAGCACTCAGTGTCATTCTGGGTAACTTTCTAAAAATGCCAATTCAGTGCTCTGCAGCAACCAAATAAGCATTTTGTTTAAATGCCGGGAATATTAGAACATAAATGGAAAGTTGAAAATATATTTATAAATCCTTGGCAAGGTCACACATTTATTGTAGAGTGGTTCTGATCCTATACTCCTCTTTTAAAGCAGATAGTAGAACAGGAACTGACACAAAGTTCAGTAAAGGTGATCAGAGATCTGAGGTGTCTCTGCATGAGATAAAATAAGTAAATAAGCCATTTTGGAAAACACGCAGCAGACCACACATTATTATAAACGACAATATTAATGCATGGAGAATGTAAGGAAAGAAGAAGAACCAGGAAAACCCTGTGAAATTTTGAAAGAAGCAAAAGTAACTACCTTTTCACAATACACAATTTACCTGTGGAATTCTGACACCAGATGTTGCATAAAGAGATGCCTAGATTACAATTATGGTCAAAAAGTGGTTAAAGAAAAGCCAAGGCAGGCAAGGCAGGAAGGACCCCTGCTTTGGTGTAGAAGGGGCTGCTTTCTCTCCCTACTAATGAAACTGAGGTTGGAGGGTTGAAGGAGGTGATTATTTATACTCTAGAAATGATATTTAAAGTTTTCAGAAATAGTATAGCTGCATAGCTCATTGCATTGCATACTTTACCTTTTAGCAGGCTGTAGGCATTTTTAAGGCACAGTACTTCTAATAATCATTACTACTGCATTACAATAACTCTATCACAGTTAAAATTTTCTTCTGTTCTTTCCTTATCAAAGCTTTAATAACAGTCTCTCTTCCCTAGTTTTTATCATATATGCTGGTATATCTCATCTGTCTAGCAGATCTCTCCTATAGTTGCAGTGACTATGTATGAATGCTTGTTTAAAAGGGTTTTTGTTTGGTGAAAAGTCAGATGCCCCGAGTAAACATGATTCTTGATCATTCATTCACGCTTAAAAGGTAGCTTTAGCAATAAGAAGTAACCTAGAAATAAAGTTAAGTAACACTGCCTAAACTTTTAAACTAAACTGTTTACTACTTGTTTAAATTTTGTTTTCCCCTGCAGCTAAACCAGTCTTTCCCTGGGTCAGCATCCCTTTGCCATTGGAATAATTTGCCTACAGCACTGGGATACATCCTGCCAGAAGAAACCAAAGACTGAAATTAATCTCTGGATCTGCTGTGTGCAAAAGTCACTTTATGCATTTATTATTCTACTTGGCAACATGTAATTGTGTAACAATAGACCAATGTTATTTAACTGTTGGTATAGATGACGGGAGCAGCTATAGGCGTGACCTGTAATAAAATAGACCTCTACACAAAACTCACACCTTATGAAATTATATTTTCATCAGTTTAATTATAACATGTAGAAGGAATTTTCTTACACTGATGATACAGTTATGGGCTTTTTATCCAGGCTTTAAAAAAGATTCTTAGACTACAAAATATCTGTTTCTCAAAGTGTTTTGAGTCATCTTCAAAAAAGCACTCTGTGCTTAAAAGGGAAAAAAAGCATTGGCAGCAGCACCAAACTGGTGAAGCAAATAGACTTATTTGAAAGATGACCAAGTAGAGAAGAGATTCTGAATGGCCGTACAGCCAAACTGCAACTAAAGACTAACTGCAAATTGTTCAGTTTTTCCATACCTCAATTCCTTAGTTGTAACTAGTTTTGGAGGATCACGTTTTAAAAATTACTCCATTTTGGATGAAGTGTTAACAATTGTGTTGGGTTTGAATGGCAAGATTTTGGTGGCAGGGGTGGCTTCTGTTAGAAGCTGCTAGCAGCTTCCCCCGTGTACAATAGAGCCAATGCCAGCCAGCTCCAAGAAAGACCTGCCACTGGCCAAAACTGAGTCCATCAGCAACAGTGGTAGCACCTCTGAGACAACCTATTTAAGAAGGAGAGGAGGGAAAACCTGCAAAATTTCAGCCAAAAAAGAGGGGTGAGTATATGTGAGAGAAACAGCTCTGCAGACACCAAGGTCAGTGAAGAAGGAGAGGGAGGAGGTGCTCCAGGCAGAGCAGAGATTCCCCTGCAGCCCGTGGTGAAGACCAGAGTGAGGTAGGCTGTGGCCCTGCAGCCATGGAGGTTAACGGTGGAGCAGATACCCACCTGCAGCCTGTGGAGGAACCCAAGCTGGAGGAAGTGGATGTGCTCAAAGGAGGCTGTGACGCTGTGGGAAGCCCGGGCTGGACAAGACTCCTGGAAGGACTTGTGGACCCATGGAGAGAGGAGGCCACACTGAAGCAGGTTTGCTGTCAGGAGTTGTTACCTCATGGGGGACCCACACTGGAGCAGTTCCTGAAGAACTGCAGCCCATGGAAAGAATCCACATTGGAAAAGTCCATGGACCCCTGTCTTCCATGAGAGGGACCCTATGCTGGAGCAGGAGAAGAGTGTGAGCAGTCCTCCCCCTGAGGAGGAAGGAGCAGCAGAGGCAATATATGATGAACTGACTGAAACCCACAGTCCCCATCCCACTGCGCTGCTTAGGGGGAGGATGTAGGGCAATCGGGTGTGAAGTGGAGCCTGGGAAGAAGGTGGGAAGGTGTTCTAAGAGTTGGTTTTATTTCTCATTATCCTACTCTGATTTGATTGGCAGCAAATTAAATCAATTTCCCCAAGTTGAGTCAGTTTTGCCCTTGATGATAATTGGTGAGTGATCCCCCTGTCCTTATCTCGACCTATGAGGCTTTCATTCTGTTTTCTCTCCCCTGGCCAGCTGAAGAGGGGAGTGATAGTGCAGCTTTGGTGAGCACCTGGCATCCAGCCAGGGTCAACTCACTGCAACAATATAGGACCATAGTTATAAACACTCTCAATTATTACTGTATTGCATTTTTTTATCTTAAACACACAACTTGCCCAGGGAAGCATGCAGAGACAGAACTTAGTATAACTGAGAATCAGGCCTTGAACACTTAGAATCTAGTTTTGCGTGTGCTCTAATCTGTGAAATGGTCTGCGTTACGTAAAAGAGGAGAAAGCAGCATATCTTCTGAAGTTATCAAATTACATTTTCTTTTGAGTTTTTTTTGAAGCTATAGTAGATGCAACATTTTTCAGGCTATACTTTAAAGGACAAAGAGGCCATGCATCTTGTAAAGCCTACATTAAGTAGCACAAATTGTTCCAATTATGTCATAAGGATTCTGGCAAACCTTCATTTTATTCCGTCTGAAGCCTGTTCATATAAGAGGACATCGTTTTAGTGAAAGGAGAAAAAACAAGGAAAGTAGAAAAAAATTACCAGTATGACAGTTTTCAAAGAGCACTGCTGAAAATGGTCTCGGGGATAAAAAATCCAACAGAAAGAAGTTGAGGGAATGGGAAATATTTCCATGTAGAGACCTATATCATTGAGTAAAAAAATTAAGCATAGACTTGTACCTGTACCCAACTTGATGTTGCTGTCTGTAAATTTTTATTGTTTCATACACAAAAATAATATTACTTATTTTGTTCAGACTATGTTTCACATGTCTGTTCCCACAGTGTTTTGTCTCTAGGCTTGATAGGTCTTTATAAAGTCTGTCTGGCAAACAGCTAAATGGAAGAACGGAGACAGGTTAAATACCTCCCAGGACATAGAGGTTCTGGCATTTAGCCTCACAACTAGATTGGAGGATAAAATATAACTTAAATGTACTGAATCTTTTGAACAGTAACCTACAGAGGTTCTTATGGCACCTTCAGCACTGCAGTAGCATAGTATCTTACCACAGTGTACATTAAATGGTATGAGAAATATCTAACGTATATAGTTCATTATCTTTTTCATCTCTTTCTCAAAAAGGAAATGGTATGTGCATTATCTCATAGTATCTTGTAGGTCTCATAAAGTTTGGCTTTATTAATGCTTAAAATCTTGTGCTACTGAAGTTTAAATGTTAAGACGTAGAAGTCCTACTCTTATCTTTTCCCCCACCAACATTTTGAAGGGTGACTCCTCTACACCCCCTGCCCCTTCCTTTCCCAGGCTGGGCTGTGCGTGACCTGGAGGTCTGTACCTGTACAACAGTAAATGTGAAGGCCAAGGAGCAGGGATTTACATTGCAGCTAACACTGTTAAGTGTCCAAATGTCGAACTGAAATGTTGACACTGAAGCATCACAGCTCTGGCTCACTAGGCTGCTGATGCCTTCCTGGGAAGGAAGTGGCTCTGAGGCACAGCTGGGGTTTGTATTCCTCCAGTGATGGGCTGGTGGTGTACTGCCCTCCGCAGACAAGGTGACAGAGAAGCTAAAATAAAATGTCTTTGTAGACATATTCTAATTTCTGAATCTTCCTCCTGCTACATTAGCAGAGGCAAAAGCAGAGCATACTCTTTTCTGCCTCTTTTGTGCATTATTGTAAGACTTGCCACTTCTCTTAGATGGAAGGTTGTCAATCCAGGCCACTTAAATATACTAAATCGTAACACAAATAGTATCACCATAACCCAAACATAAGAGTAAAATAAAAATGTTCTGTTAAAGCATTATTTTTAAAACAGCATGCATTGTAGAGGAAATGTTAGCCAGGATTCACAAGTGTTGCCTGAATTACCATGGTTTTCTCCTTTCTTTGTTTTCTATTCTTCATAACTCACACCCTATATAACTGTAAAGAGAACCAAAAAAAAATAATGTCAAGACCTAAAAGCTGTTATTAGCAATCTTCAAAGAGGCAGATGTTATTTTTTTCTAGCCAGGAAGTACTAACTGTGAAGAAGCCCACTGATGGGGAGCTCGCTCTCTCTCATGTGTAAGAGATCCCAGAATACGTTAAGATGCTGTAGGTAGTTCCTGTGTCTCCAGCAGATAGTGGGAGGGTGTGGAGCACAACACTTTCTCCCACATTGTGCCCAAATGTCATGTGGACTCTTAGGGACAGTTGTCAGTAATTTCCCAAGTTCCTATAATCTGCTTTGGAGGCCTGGCTAGAGACCTAAAAGGGACCGCTGGCTTAGAATTTTATTCTACATCCAGTGCTGAAAATTTAGACACAGGAGAATGGAAAAGCCTTCCCAGAATTCTGGATCTTGCTATCACGGGTGACTGAAGCAACTGGTCTCTCTCAGGAATTACAAAAGTCTGTTTTAAATCTTCTAAGGGTTCTTGCCCCCACTGCTGTGACTGGAAAAGCCATTCAGCATGTAAACAGGTAGTTAAAAGAACCACAGGTTAAAAAGCAGCTACCAAATAAACTAGAAAATACCTAGCTAAAACTTCTGGGAAAATGACTTTTCATTTTCTCTGCTGAAAAGCGTATTCTTTTACGTTCTCCTGAATGAGGTTTTGTACTCCCCTGCCCATTGCTATAGCCTTCCTCTGCACCTGTTCCAGCTCATTTTGGTTTTATGGGCATGGGCAATCACATCAAGAGGGACTACGCAAACAAGTTCTATCCATTGCCTTGTATGAAGTCACTAAAACCCTTCTCCCTGTAATAGAAGTATCTCATCTGATATATTTGCTTGTATCACAAATCACGATACCGCTATGTCACAGTCATCTGATGAGTCACCACTATTCTCTCTAGTGACGGTGTAATTGATTTTCACAATTGTCCTTCAGACATCCCCAGTTGTGATGCACTGTTTAAAATGCTTGTTAATTCCAAGCAGTGGAAGCTAGATTTTTGAAGGTGCCAGATTCACTTACAAACTACTGTCTGGAATTGAAAGCCTGCTGGAGGCACCCATATTATTATTTAATTGGTACCTCTGCTGTTGGGTTATATATGTAGGTATAGAGAATGGTTTTTAAACTCCATGCTATTTACCATACATGAATGTCATTAATACACATTTCAGTTAACCCTAAGGAGTCATTTAAACCTCCTGGGTGAATTTACATTTATGAATGTTTCTATGAAATGTGTATTATTTATCCACTGCGTCATAAGAGCTCTGAAGAGCCAGAGAACTGTAAATATGTGTGTAAGGGCACAAAAAAAAGCTTCATAAAAAGTCTGATTCCGTAACATCAATACTGCATAGCATCCTGCTCCAGGAATAAAGGAATTTAAAAATAAAAAATAAATAAATCGAACTGATCAAGGTATGCATGAAGAGAAGAATATCAAAAGGGAAACAAGGAAAGCTTTATTGCTTAAGTGGCTACACTGTCTAATGCAGAAGTTGAGTATGGTAAGTTAACACAGAAACCCAGGGGAGAGGCAGAGAAGAAAGGATCACCTAACAGTTACACCTAACAGTTGTAATATCCTGTTTCAGCCGTGGCTTCTGGATCCTGGAAATCACCCATTGCCTGCATCCTGATTGCTTCCCATGAATTATCTCCGTTCTTCCTACAGATCTCTTGTGGTGGCTATTCATGCTACAGGATTTTGACCTTTCCCCACACCAAATTACCGCTTTGCAAAAGTTGCCATTTACACTGCTTGCATACCCCATGATCAGATCAAGAGTCCAAAATAAAACCTATAAATAGTCATTGTTTTCAGTTTGTAGCTTAGCACAAACCTTCAGAATCCCCTCTCAGATCTGAGTAGAAGCAATATAAGGATAATGAGGGAAGAGCTACAGGAATATCTGTAATTTAGACAAAGCTGTGTTGGAACAATAAACAGAAAATAGGGGAAATAAAGATGTGCTTGGATAGCTTAAATACTTTCCAAAGAGAAAAAATTTTGGAAAAAAATTAATTAACAGGGAAGAAAAAATATTTAATTTATGCTGAATGAGCACTGAAATGCATTTGCTACATTGAGAAGTTTTGGAAAATTCCATTGTAACTTCAGCCCCCTCAAAATGTTTGGGTTTTTTTTTAACATAGATATTACTAAAACCAAAATATCAATGGTTTCTTTGCCTGTAACTTTCACAGATTTCTACTGAGAGATGGATCTCTCTTCTTCTCTCTCTTCTTCCCAGAGTAAAACAAGTAAAAAGTTTGAAAATGCTGACCCTGAACCACACAGGAACCAAGAGTAAGTAGTGCAGCAAAAACTACTTAGGATACCTCTTGTTAGTGTGTTTTTAGCCACTGGCTAAAAATAAATGCAAACCCAATACCTCAGGCTTGTCCCTATCTCTTCCAGTCCTCACAAGATATTTGGA
The DNA here is from genome assembly GCF_964199755.1 of Larus michahellis. NCBI lineage: Eukaryota > Metazoa > Chordata > Aves > Charadriiformes > Laridae > Larus > Larus michahellis. The sequence goes on along the minus strand of NC_133930.1, from coordinate 41,456,922 downwards.
AACAGTGTCCCACTCCTGACCAAGATACACGTTGCTGAGACCTTCCTTCCTCTGCAGCTGTTGACTTGGAGAGAACAATTTGGGAATTCCTCTGCCCTGGAAATTATCCAATGAACCTGAGAACAGCACGACTTTAAAGGACAGCTTCTGCCATGACCAGTTTCAGTCAGGTGGTACTGGACACGACTGTGGCTGCGGACCACCACCTCGATGCTGGAGGAGACTCAGCATGGGGGAGCTGTGTAGAAGGGCACAGGTAAGGATGGACCTAAATGAGACGCTGTGAAACGTGAAATCTTCCTCAAGCAGTCTTAGAATCAGTAGTTCTCTTTGGTTATTTTTCAACAGTGCAAGTTTCTCTTTAAAATTTGAATTCTCTGCAGAGAAAATGTGCTTTTAATTGTTAACAAATTTGTCAGTAGCTGTAATCTTCCCTGATAAGAGTTTTGCCTAGAGCATATTTTTATGTCCAAGTTACAATCCCGTAAGAATGTAAACTTACAGTGGATTCTGACAGATCTCTTTAAAGTCTACAACAGTGACACTATCATTTCAGGTGTTATTTATTAATTTGTATTAAAACATAATAAATATTACTGAAGTAACAGGGATCCTTTAAAGCAAAACACTGTTTTGAAAGCTGTCTCAAATGTCAAACAGAATGCATTTTACATTAGTTCTGTATAAATTTTTATTGAATTCAAACTTTTAAATAAATCTTCCTATATCTAATGCCTCTTATCAAAGCACAAAAACCCATTATCTGATTATAAGAAGAACCTCAGAACTCACCGACTTCAAATTTAATGGACTCCTGATGCTTTCTTCCCTTCATAGACTGTTTTTAAGACATTTTACAGTATTTTATACATTACAAATGGATTCCATTCTTGGCTTAGTAATTCACCTAATGGACAATGGATACAAAAAAGCTCTAACTCCAGGGACATTAAATTGGTTCTAAACTCTGAAAATTACAGCTTTTACACAAAGAAGAAAATACTAAAAAACATGTCTAATGCAACACTGCATCTCATTTTCCACTACCTTCAGAATCTGTCTAAAAGCTCCTAAATTTCTTAATGACACAATATGTTAAAATTGCATTCCTTTATATTTGGATCTCTAAAACACTTTTTCTTTTTTTTACAGCCCTGAGGAGATCCACCGTCAAATGGGAAAAAACATGCTTGGCATTCCAATAGCTTGGGAACACAGAAAGTACTACACTGTACAAGACAACTGCTGTATTTTGTATCTGACCATGGTCAAAGCTAAGTAATTCAGGCAAAAGCAGTACTCTTGTAATGAACGAGATTCTACATCTCACTTTGGATAAGCAACAGTATGTAATGACACATAACGTATACCATGTAACTGCATTGCACAGGAGAGCCCACTGTAAAGACCCTGCAAGTCTTTAATCGGAATCATACTCCTTCCCTTGGATCCTCTGCTTACGGAGTTTTCAGCAGCCAGCAATACAACAAATGTAGTACCATCTCTCTGTCAGCTGCTCTTTCCCACCCCTCAGCCATGCTGTGGGATCTACTCTTTGACCTTACACAGCTTGACAGCAACAACAAGCCATAGAGGAAAGAGGAAAAGCAGCTTTTACTTGCCCCATTAATTTGTATTGCTGTAGAAAGGGGATGCGGGGGTGGAGGGAAGTATGCCTTCCTAATTCCTGCTGCTAACCTATCGCTTCCTGAAGCAAGGGTGTTTATGACATTACCATAGTAAAAAAACATTAAAAAGACACACAGAAAAGGGGAACCCTTTCAAGTTAGGAAATAATTATTCTTCAAATGTCTATTACCAGGGAATTTTTCAGCTTTACAGCAATTTTTTAAAAAATGTATTGTCTTTTAATGTTCTTTTTTTTTATTTAAATAAAATATAAATATATACACACACATTTATCTATACACGTATCTATATGTGTATGTATATATACATATCCAGATTATATATATACACACACATTATATCTATATATATACACACATTTTATATATATATATACACACATACATATACACACAGATAATACATATAATCACTTATATTTCCACTTACGCTACCAGTGTTGTTCTGGTAATACAGAAAGAGAATAGAAAGAGGTAAATGTATAACCTATTCCGTACCATTCATTATGACATTTATCATTCATGCATCCTCCCTCATACAGAAAGCACCTCATCTCTTCAGACTCACACAGGTTGGACAGGATCTAGGTGTTCTTTCTTTTCAACCTTCTTCTCAGAAAGGTGTCAGCACTGAATTTAGACAGGATTGCTTAGGGCTTTGTCCAGTCACATCCCCCAGGCCTCCAAGGACTGAGATTTTTAGAAGCTCCTTATGCAACCTGCTCCATTGTTTAATTAATTCCATAAATTCACTTAAATCCAGAAATATTTAATCTTTTGCCCTGGTCAAGATTGGTATGGATTTAAGCACTTTCCTCTGTTGCCTTTCCTCTGTTTGTTCTGTTTCATTTTTGTGAAATCAGATAAAGATTGCCAAACACTGTATTCTAGGTTAGTGATATGGAAACCTGAGCAGATGGTAAGAGCAATATTCTCAAGCTTACTGCCAGAAACTGAAGCTAGCTTTCCCATGTTTGTAGCTCTCTATCTGTAAACCTTAACATGAATAAAGATTTCTTTCCCAAACAGTTTATGAAAAAAGAAATTTAAGCCCACAGCCATTTTTTTTTCTGATATACACATCTCTATGACTGAAGCATTAAGACTTGAGTTCAAAAACATCCGTGTTAATTTCTAGCTTTGCAGTTTGTAGTTATAAATTGCAGTTATCAGGATGTTTTCTTAGCACAGTGGAAACATTTCAAAGGAATGATCACACCTCAACTTTCCACAGTAGGTAATTAGTGTTGCAAAATACCTAAGATATGCAAGACAAGAGTATACAAGATAGGAAAAACAACATGCTGAGACTCCTCCTAAAAAATCCAGCCCAAGCTGAACACTGCATTGCCACTGTAAAAAGACTCCAAGAAAAAAGAACTGTAAAGAACTGTATGTAGGTATAACTGTTCCACACACAGCTTTACTATTTGAGCACTGAAAACCAATCTGCTTCAAGAGTCAATGGGGAAAATGGAAGGAGAAGAGAGGAATATGGAAGAAGAGAGGGAAGGGAGGGAGGGAGGGAGGGAGGGAGGGAGGGAGGAAGGAAGGAAGGAAGGAAGGAAGGAAGGAAGGAAGGAAGGAAGGAAGGAAGGAAGGAAGGAAGGAAGGAAGGAAGGAAGGAAGGAAGGAAGGAAGGAAGGAAGGAAGGAAGGAAGGAAGGAAGGAAGGAAGGAAGGAAGGAAGGAAGGAAGGAAGGAAGGAAGAGGAGAAAGAGATTGAGAGATAGAGCAAGTCAAAGAAACTAACAAGAAAGACAGACTTACTTTTGTCTTAGATTCTTCATTGAGAAGAGGTATTCTCTACCTATGTCAAAACGTCTTCCTCCCTTTTACTTTCTACTTTCTTATAAGATGGGCTAACTGCAATAGTCCTCGAACTTTCACTCATAAGTGTTTGCAGTTTTTAATTTCATGAGGTCGTTTTCATTGACCTCTTTACTACTGACCTGTTATTTTATTGTATTTGGAAGGATCATTTACACTGACCTCTGCTGCCTTACTGGATTTCTCTCGTCTTTGGTCCCATATCACCCAAGCAATTGAATTTCAGTCTCAATTCTAGTTATTGGAGACATAAAGTAATTTCGTTTGTATTGCTATTATTCCTAGATGAATTGTCTTTTTGCTGTATGCCTTCCCCAGCTCATAGTTTAAGCCTCTTTAATATTCATTACAGCAGTCTGTTTCCTTCTGGTTATGGTAGAAACTATTCCTTATATTATAGATACTTCCGTCCTCCAAAGACTCCCTTGCTCCTAATAAACTCGAATTTCTCTTATCCAAGCAATCTTCTTAAGCATGCACAGGCACTTTGTAATTCACCTGGTGTCCCCATGCTAGAGGTCAGCATCTCTCCTACCAGCATTGAGTCTATTAAGTCATGTGGACTTTAAGCTCTTTTGCAGGGAAAGACCATGATCAGGTTTGTCTGTTTTGTCAGCTTGCCTAGAATTTCAGGCTATCCGTGTTGCAACCCATTGCAGTATTCAAGAACCCAGACAAGACCCTCTTCTAGATGTTCCCCAATAGTAGGTTTGCAATAAGAGAATATTACAACCTGGTTAGAGTTGAGAACAGTACTTTGTCTTGCATAGACAAGAGAAAGCAGCTCTCATGGATTCTGCTCCAATATTTCTTTTTAGAAATAATTATTTGATTTGCATTTCCCCAGCTATCCAAATGCAAACAGAAAAGGTATCATTGGCATTAAGTTTCTCACAGATTCATAGTTCAAAAATTTTTTGTCTGAGGTCCAGTTACAGTCAGTGAACTTTTGCCCTCAGCTGTGGCACACATCTGAGATGGTCTCATTTCAAATAGACAAAGCTGAATTAATGGAATATTTTTTTAACTATTGTTGTGATAAAGAATCTTAGCTTATTTGGTATATTATAACAATTTTCAAAGGGTTTCAATAAAATCTACAGTACAGTATTAGGGGAAATACTATTGTGCATGAAGTACGGCTATAACAATATTATGGAGAATATAGCTGACTTGCTAACCAAAATCCAGCAACAAGCTGAGGGACATTGAGAGAATTTCTCTGTGTAGACTGGCAGTTCCTGAGTCACATTTTCAGCTATTTCGTTGTACCTAGTTACCTCACTTGGAAAGTTTATTTTGTTTTCAGTTCCAACAGAAGTCTTAGAAGTATTACCTATTTTAACTATAGGAAATCTCCTATACCCATCAGAATCACCCTATAACCATCAGAATCAAGGGAACTTTTTAAGCCTGCACCTTGTATATCATATTTTACGCAAAACGTATACGGATGATGAATAGGACGCTGATTTTCTTGACCCTTATCCATGTGTTTCTCTGTCTCTTCATGGCAAAACTGTGATGTTTGGAAGATTCAATGTTTAACAGATGAAGAGTAACTTATACAGAGCAGCTAAGAAATGAAACAGTGCTAAATCTTTCCAGGGTTAAAGAATTCTAGTCATTTAAAAAAGCTGTGTGCTTTTCAGAAAAAATGCACGTTACAGAATGTAGCTGGATTTATTCTCTGGACTCAGATGAAATTTATACTTTGGTAATTTGTTTCATAGATCTTTTTAATCAGAGAAAAGTCTGATCACGGAATGGCAAACTTTCTAGACTGCAGGAAACTCAGATTATAGAGGAAGAAGGAGGGAGGAAAAATTGTTGTAGGTTAGTCAACATAATCTAGAAGTGATAGCACAGTAAAGGCCACCAAGTTAGGTCACCTACATTATGTTCTTGGCTTTTCAGTAACTACCAGTTAACTACTAAATTACACATTTTCAAATAGGGACATGTAATTTACAGCCAGAGATGATGAGGTTATGTGTTTGTATACAGTAATCATTACATGCATCAGTATCCCTTTATTAGCTCCTTTCAAACCAAGCATAAGAAAACATGTTACTCTTAAGGAAATGCATGCATTTTTACTGTCACAATTTCTGAGTCAAGGTTTTCAGGATTTTCAGATGAAAAATGGGTATTATAATACATCTAGAACAACCTACCTATCTGGTAAGCAGGTTTGAGTGGAGGACTGTTCAGAAAACACTTGGAAATTTTTAGATGAGGGTTGGCTATGGTAGAGTAAGGTGCTTGGGTAATAGTCCAATTTACACAGCTACAAAAAAATAAATAAACAGTAGAGAAAAGTAGAATAAAAAAGTAATTTAAAGCGCTTAAAACAGTCACCACTCTGGGAAAGGATAAATACAGTATTTAAAAGAAACCTGCAGCTATAGGGCCCACAAGGTCCTATTGCAAAAGGCATTTGAAAAAAAAATGCATGAAATATTTTTTACTAATGTTATCTTCAACACATGAAACTCCGCGTGACTTCACTATGCATTTGCACTTATTTTAGTTTGATTTGGAAAGCACACTGTGGACATTGGAAAGGAAACTTCAATTTTTAACTTTCTTTTTTTGACGGGGGGAAGTCAGAGCTTCAAAGCCAGAAAGAAACTAGTAATGCTCAGTTCCATTGTGTGAAAAAATACTGAGATTCATTATCTTCATCTTGACATTTGAAGACCCAGCATGTGGTTCCTATGTCCATTTTTTAAGCATGTGCAATCTACTAGCATCAGAAAATGTGGAGACATACACTTTTTAGAGACTGAGGACTAGGAAGAGAAATCTCAAGGGCTGTATTGGCTTTATGAGCAGCCAAAGGAATATGACAAAATACAGACCCCTTTTTTATTCAAAATACAGGACATTTCTAGAATCAGAATTGCATAAAAGGACTGTGGCATAACTACAGATCAGATCTAATGTTTTGAGCATTTTGCTTGCCCCTCCTTGTGTCCCAGAAGGTGATGCTTTGGCAAATGCAACGTGTATCAGAACACAGTGCAATAAAGAGGTAGAAAAGTCTGCTTTCAACATGAAATGAGTAAAGTTTCCCTTAGAGCAGCCTTCTGGATATCATTCTGCCCAAGCTTAAAATTAATTTCACATCTAGAAAGGGGATAAAATTCAAGTGGAATAGAAGTAGAATACTGAAGTGGAATACTGAAATTTCCATCCAAAAAAGTAGCATGCAGCAAAATCTGCGCATCTTGAAGAGACCGCACAGAATTCATGTCAATATTTATGTCTTAGCCTATGTTCAACCTGGTATCTACCTTTATTTACTGGTGAAGGGGTTGAGAAAAATCCTACTTTTGAAAATCATCTTCTTGTTTCTACTGTGCACTTCCACCTTTTCTTTGTTTTCCATCCTCCCATGTATTTATCATTGTGATGTGCTTCTAACATTGCAGGAAGTTTGCCAGCTCTGGCTGCTGTGGAACAGAACTGATGGCTGCCTCACTGACACTTCTCCTGTGGAGAGGGGTCATTTTTAAGCAGGAGAGCCAGCACCCACAGGCACATTGATTCTTGAACATCAGAGGCAGGAATGACAGAGACTCGATCATTGCTTAATCCCTCAAAAGCAGAGTGATTTTAGAACTTTGTTTTGGTGAATGAGAACTAAAATGAGAGCAGAAAGCTACCTATTTTCTTAATAGGAATGAAAGTGACGGTTTTGGCACAACTGGAACTGAAATGTCAACTTGTGTAACGCATGAGAATTTTTTAAAAAGCACTGTTCACTACAACTGATTTTGACTAAATGTGGTTGTTACGCAAAGTCAAAAACTACAGTCCCACCAATTTTATGTACTTGCATATATATAAAAAACTCCTTTCTTTATCCTAACAGTAAATTTCCATATACCTTTTTTAAAAAAAGTATGAACATATCTATTGGAAATCTAGTCTGGAGATGAAAATGTGGAACTTAAAGTCATGTTTTCTTTAAGAAAATACAATGATGCACATGGAATAGGGTAAGAATTTATATCATTTCATTACCATGGGTATAAAATAATACTCCTTTACATAGCTTCACCATTAATCGATTGAACGGTTGTGTTGTGGATGCAAACTGCATTTTAATGGATGAAGGAGTAACAAAGACCACTTAGTATGGTCAATTCCGGTAACAGAACTAGGGCACCGAGAAACAGTGGGAGCAGGCAGGTGGGAGATCATGGGAGCTTGTAGATAGTTGTGTCATCAGATGAGGTCTGATGTACTGACAACAATCGTACTAGACAGTGCAAAGAACACTTTTAACACTACCATGTTAAAAGGAGCGCAGACAGATGGACAGACAGACTGACTGAATATAGGGGAGCTGGAAAAGATACAAGCAAGAAAAATGTCCTAGTTTAAATAAATAGGGGAAAGAGACAATTGAGAGATGTGATAGCAATATATAGATTAATGAATAAAACTGAAACCAATGTTACTTAAAACTGTGTTCCTTGTTTTTCCTGGGGTTTAAAAACTGTGGGCCTTCCATGAGATCAGCAAGAGGCAGCCTAAAACTGAGTCAAGGAAATACGTTATCACATGATTGGACATAACAAAATTTTTAAGCATTTGAAAACAATTGTAAGAAAAAATACATCCAGACACATTAAACACAAAGACCCAACCAAGTCAGTCAGCCATGTCTTTGCCTTGTTCTTACATTTTTTCCAAAAAATATGTCCTAGTGACTATTGTCAGACTCAGGATAGTGGGCTAGATGTAACTGTTATCACTATGTCTGGTTTCAAATCCTTAGTTACTCGGCACCTCATAGGTGTGCTTGCTAAATAAATGGCCACTTAAGGCAAGCTACAGAAGTGTCTGACAACTACAGAGGAGGCCATAATCCTTGCAGTCTTCTGTATGCTTTTTTTTCCACAAAACAGAGTGGTACAACAAGATTGGTTTTTTCTTTTGGTTTTCACAGGCATTAACAAAATGCATAAAATATACATTCACAACTAAATCAGTATGGTAGTTTAGGAGTTCCACTCTAGCTGGGGAGCACAACATTATTAGGAAGGCACAGTTCCAAGTGAGTGGGAAGTAAAGACTTGAAGAGGGAAATAACATGATCTGGAGAAGGAACATTTTTTGTCAAAACAAGTCCACTTGCTTAAAAAGACAGAGCACAAGGCTTAAGAAGGAAAATGCAAACTATGATTTAGGGTTTTGTTCTTCTAAATAATAAAAATGGAGAAATGCATCTATGTCTGGGGCATGAATCCACTTGAAAATGAACAGTCAACACAGAGAGTGTTTGTCTAACAAGCTTCACCTTGCCTTGCTTCCATTCCAGTAGAGAAAAGGCTGAAAGAAAACGGGCAGTGTGTTGTGGTTCACAAAAAATAGCCAATTGGATGGCATAATTGCCAGTATTTCAATCAGTTTGCAGGCAAATAAACATGATAAGCAGTGTACCAGCAAACTAGTGGAACCAAGATATGTCACATACTCCAAAGAGTGCCTACTTAATGAAAAAATTTTAGATATTTTCTGTTTCTATTTTCTGCAGAGATCTAATGACCCTTTCATTCATTTAACAAAGTTAGTGTTTCCTTCAATCTACAGAATCTGCCATGCATTTTTACACTGATGAACAGATTTCATAAAAACGTTAAGTGGGATATTCCCAGAAGAACATGTGTTTCTGCCAAGGATGAAGTCACAGTTATGCAAAACTACCCAGGCAGCAAATGACTGTTAAAGGTGAAAAAGGCTACCTAATATTTGGACTAGACAACAGACTACAGAATGAATAGTTAAAGACACTGGGTAGTTTCTCTCGCACTTCATACCCAGGGAGGCACTAACATGTTTCTCAGAGTCTGACCAGAAACCACCAGCAAGTCATGTTCTACTATAAGGGTGATGACGACTTGCACATGATATGCACGTTATGGTCAAGTCATAAGGGCTCTGATTAAATAGTGAAAAATCTTTCCTCTTTTTCCCACTGCCTTCTCTGCTTTCTGAGAGCTTGTGTTCTTCACTGGACTTATGACCCCAACACCCAGCTCAGCTTTGCCTTCATCTTTCCTTTTCTCTACTACAATCAATTTGGCTGGTTCCTTCATCAAAGAGCAACCAATCCTCCTCTCCATAATGTTCAACTCACAACTCAGACTTTCCTTCTAATTTGGCCTTTTAACCTTTCTTCATTTCTCTTCCCTTATCCCCTTTTAATGTTTCCATGTTGCATTTTACATGGAGTGTCTTACAGCTGCTGCAGCCCATCTTTCTATCTCTTAGTCATAAACACACCTTTAAAGCACAGAGGCAGGTTTCAAGCAAAAAGGTCTTTGTCCTCTTCTTCAGGCTTTGAATCAAGCATTCAGCTCAAATTTTTCTTGACAGTTCTCTCACAGTGACAGCTCATAAAGAGGCACCAGTGTAGGAATAATTTCTACTTCTACGTAGCTTAGCATCCAGGCAAAACACAGATCTTCTGGGTGGACCCACTGATGGCACATTTGAAGGGTCCTAGTGCAGAAAGACAGGAGCATAATAACAGGAGTTGTTACAGATCACAAGGAGGATGGAGGAGTCAGCAGAAAAAGAGGATTTATAGGAAAGAAATACCTGAAATTTAAAAAGACAGAGATCAGAATACAAATCAAATCCTACGCATCAATAGTTTTTCAGAATTTGTGCTTAAAATCTCTTGGCCATCATTTCATAAGGAAAGCCAGGAATACCGAGAACGTGTTTGACCACTGCACTCCGAAGTCAGTGTCATACTTCTTTTAGGGTCTGCCACACATGATGATATCTGCCAACACAAAACAGACCATCCTTTTAGTGGTTGAGAGAGGAAATATCAATCAGATGAATGCCAGATATCTTGTCAGACTTTTTCAAACACTGTAGAACCACTAGCCATTTTATCTCGCTATGGAATGGCAGCCTCGCACAGGTGAGATGACCACCTGACTGCAGAGGCACGGAAAGGTGGGCTGCATCATGCCCTGCTCTCACTCGTCTTCTGGGCAGTACATGCCTCAGGTAAAACAGCTTGGATACACCCGCCACTGCTGGACTGCATTTAGCACAACGCTAGTGGTTCCGCTTGGGAACGATGGCAGGCTGACAGGGGCCAGATGAAGGTAAGTACACTTATCAGCTACCAATTCAAAAAGTACCGGGGGTGTGGGGAGTGAATTCCTCTCCCTATCAATAAAGATGTCCTTGAAAAACATCCATGTGGTACTTTTACCAACCTGATTGCTGAAACTGCATCTGAGATTAATTGTGCAAAAAGGTGGATATAGAAAAACTGTTATATCTGAGAAATAGTGAAGAAAGAAAAGCTACTCTTTTCAAGAACAAGAAGAGTATAGCTGGACAAAAGACCACCTTCAATACTCAGAGCTAAGGACTTCCCTCACATCAGCTTCTTTTGTAGTCTCTAAAATTCATTGTTTCATTTGTCTGTACAATTTCTGTTTAGTAACGCTAAAGATTGCTATCTCCATCTTTCTAAAAATAAATAGTCCTATGTTACAGCGTGTCCCATCAACTAGCAATGAGTTTTGTGCAACTGGCACTTCATGAAGAGTGTGTGTTCAGGCTTGACATTTTCCCAGCATTTTTTCAGATGTTCTTTCTTCAGAATATTTTACATCTATTTGTTTATACTTAATATTTCTATTTAATATTTCTTGAATACATGTATGAAGACTTCCAAAGTCATTACTAGAGACCAAATAATTGTATCATACTACAATATCTAGAGTTAGGGGATGTAAGATGGTGGGCTATTTGGAGTCTATGATGATAATGTCTTACTGGAAAGTTATAAGGCATGGATGGACAACTGATGGAGAGGGGGCTAAGGTTAAGAGCTCTGAAGTTTTACTCTGCAGCAGGTAGCAGGCTGCTTGGAGATTTTCACTGAAATCAATGCATGCTACTTTCATTTTTGGTTTGGTGTTCAACTCCCTGACCGTAAGAAACTGTTGTATTGGAAAGCTTATTGCAATTGAGGAATCAACTTCTCTGCACTTTTTATAAAGCTTCTCTTACCAGGGTAAAGCACTCTATAGTAGATGGAGAACAAAAAGATAGACTCGCATATTATTGTTAATATGTTTGTGGAGTGGCCAAGTTTTGTATTTGAAAGCAACGAAAATGCAATGTAATCAAAGCTGCCAAAGGGAAAAGCAAAACAAAACACTGCTGCTTCCATTTGGCTTTTATTTATACAGCCAAAGTGATTGGAATATGCATACAAAACCACTCTTGTTTGAAAAGTAACATCAGAAGTTAAAGTCCATGTGCATATATGCAACTTGGTCCTGAGAAGTGCCGAAAACTGATTTAAAGTGCTTCTTACACAGTAAATTCTCCAAACATAGACCTCCAAAATGTTTTCATAATTTAATTGAATTAACCTGAGCTCTGTAAATAGAAGTCCAAATTAATACATACTAACCACAGATAGCAAAGTTCACAAAAAGTGTCAGTTCTAAGAATATTCTTACCAGAAGTTAGACAACAGTAAGAATTATGCACTTTTTTAGGTTTCCATATCCCAAATGACTCTTTATTAGTTGCACTGTATTTGAAAGCATTGGCAGCTGTTACATATCTCAGCAGAAACACACATAGTCAGGAGAAAAGGGGCATAGAAAGTTATATTAGAAAAGCAGATGATCCTAATAGTTGCTGTACAGCCTTGCTCTATGAAAGCAGCTGCCATACTCCTCAGATTCCAAGCTTTACTTAAAAAATAAATGGTCATTAAAAATTTAAAACCTGGTTATTTTTCTAAAATGATTTGAATATCAGGTTAACATAATTCCTACTGGACAACTTTAGTTGAACAGGTATTTACAAGAAATTCTGAGGAGTGTTCTCTCCAGATTTGTAGCAAATCCATTTAAAAATTAGAATGTGAGTAGTTTCAAAACTTTTCTCTTGATGACAAGGTTTGGATATCTTTACACAAATTTAGCATGAATTAATGCAGGCAATCTTGAAGTTGTTCATGTTTGCTTGTAATTCTTCTAGTTAGAGGCAGTAAAGAGCGTTCCAAAAGAAATATTACCCATAAAGATTATTCAGCTTGAGACAAGCAACCAACCAAGAGACTATGGAAATAATAGGTTTGTGACCAAAAAAAGTGGTGAAACAACATGTCATTTTAACACTTCCTATATCTTGAACCTGCTATTTTCTCACTTCATAGGTCATTCATAAGCCATAGGGTTTATCAGGATGTTACATCATCATTCCACACTTTTGCTCCTCTAAAACATCAATTTCAAAATAAGCTAAATGTTTTTCACTGTTAATAAGTTTTTCCTTTTAACCTCAAAAAAAATCTCTACAAGTGTTTTCAGAGTTATCAATTGGTATAGCGTCATTGGGTAAAACAAAAATTAGTACTAATCATTAGTCTTTGTAAAGGAAAGTATCAATATTAAATCTAAAACTCCTATATTGCTTCCTTTCTCTGCCCTCTCTTTTGTCTCAGTTGTAACATGCATCAATAAATTCCACATGACGATTGTTCAAAATTTTTATGTTGATTTTACTTGTTGAGTTTCCAATAATTTATGCTAATATTATGACATTGCCATCTTTTTACATATAATTATTTGTACTTATGCTATTCCGGTTCTATCCCACATATATTCAGTTATACTTTGTTCTTTTCTGCTTAGTTATTTCCCTCATCCATCACTGCACATAACAAAGATAATTTAATAGAATTTTCCTTGATGACACCTAAGGTCATGTTATTGAGTTCTTAATGAGCAGAAAGAGGGTTTTTTTTTTTCATTTTTCACCCATACGTCATCCTCAGACGTAGTTGCCATCATCATGGGTGCACGCTCAGACCCAGGAGATCAAAAGCATTTCCGGACTCACTAAGTAAAATGTAATCTCTCAAGACCTATTGAGTAACCTCTTCCTTCTTTTTGGTCTTGTTCAAATACCTAATTGTGCTCCAGCTTCAAAGGTCAGCAGTATACATCTCACTCCCGCTTTTCAATTATACTCACAACTACACCTTAAAGAGATCTAGACCATTATTATGGTGGGGGAACCAGGTATCCCTATCCTGCAATTTTAAAACTTATGAATGCAGAAAAAACTTTTAAACAGTACTTTGCAGCATAGTAGTAAGTCTGTTGTGGTTTAACATCAACTAAAAATAAACCTTTATAACTTATCTCTAATATATTTGACTCTGTGACTTTGCCTCCCAACAGATCATATCACTCTTGCACCACTGTATTAGCACTCCAGTATTACAGCCTTTGCTTGACCAGAACGAAGAAGTGAGGTCAAACAATTTGCACTGAGGCAGTGAGAGAGTGGAAGGTCTCATCTCTTTCCTTACTATCCATGGATCACTACCCTTTCTTAATACTTGGCACAGCTTTTAGAATTGCCTCAGCTGTGCTGAACTCTTCTTTCCCACAATTGTTAAGATGTAATAAACATGGACACATTTTGAAAGTAGTATTTAAACAAAATTCTAATTACATTTCATCCTGAGATCTGTAGATATTTTACATAACCAAGGTCTTCTGGATCAGTTTATGTGGCAAGCAAAGCAAGAGTAAAAGGCAGCATTTCTGATCTGACTGGCTTTTTCATCTCTTTTGCACGCATTTTGGACAAGCAATAGTCAGCACACAAGAGCAACACCCTTGACACCAGTAGCATTCTTTTAAAGACAGGAAACAAGGAGCAACTCCTTATGGGATAAGTCAATCAGAACAGAGAATGCAGCATTCCAACAATGTGAAAGCATTCCCAAAGGACTCAGAGACAACCTGTATCGGCAGGCTGCAGCAAGTTTGGGGGGCACAGGTGTGTATTTATTAAGAGATTCATACTGTGTTATGTGGGTATCCTATACTCATTTGACATATTTTCAGAGAGTTCTATTTTCATCTACAGGCATAATAGCATCCTGTTTATTTGTTTGAGACAGGATGTCTGGGAGAAGAAGCTAAAATATATACATACCATGTGGAAGAAAATATGAATAAGAAAACATATGGAATGTCTGGACTACAGGATATAAACCCCACAGGATCTAGAGAGCACACATTTCTCCTTACAATAAATAGTAACCAGCTGAATCTACTCTTTCATGGCTTTAGAGCATTCGAGCTTCTATAGTCAGAAAAGTACTGGAACCTGACGAGACACAGACTAAGCTGCTACAAAGTAGTAAAGAAATATTTTCATATGTATATCTCTTATGCTTGGGAAAAAAACAGAAAATACTTCTCTGTGGTACATACATGTTTCCTTCTGACTGTAACCCTCCCACAAACTCTCTTCCGTGATTCAGAGTACGTGTTAGAAATTAATTTTCTACTGTTCTCATGAGAATCTGTGCATTGCACCCATCTCAGTAACCCTGTTACTTCCATGGCAATTTATCTTGTTGAAAGGGGAAAAAGCTTCTTATATGGAAACAGCAAAACATACACAACACTATAAACACAGCACATCAGCAGTAAAGTATGCAAAGTTTGAGGCTGACAGAAAGGTTGCATTGATGCTTGTGGGCTAGGATAGACTTGTAGAAATCAGCAAACACACCCAGAATCATCACAATTTCTTCTGTTTTAGAAAGAGACTATTGCCTGTTAACCCTCTTCACTAGTTCCATTCTGCATGTGAACTCAGAAATAAACATGTGTTATGGCTTTCAAACTAATTTACACTGACTGATCCAAGCAAGAGATCAAACTATACTAAAAGGAACGAGCAGCTAGCACACACGTCCAGGTTAGATGGGTCTACAAGGGTATTCCAGTGCTTTGCAGGCACAACTGAAACAAGTTGAACTTGTTTCAGTAAACAAGTCAAAAGACACTAAAATGTCAAAACTTTTTCCAAGAGTTCCTCTCACCAAATAGAAAAACCAGAACTGCATGTTTATTGGAATGGTTGTAAACATATCTGCTAAACTTATGCGAAGCAAAAATATCTAACTTCCACACTTCATAAAGTCATTGCCATAGTCTTCTTCACTCAGATCACTCCTGAGAACTGGATCCTGCCATTAGAGCACTAGTAGACAATAAATGTTAGCTAGCAGTCAGAGCAAGATTTTCCTGTGCCTTCTGGTTATTATGCTAAAAGGGATGGTTCTGTCCTTACCTTATTCTGCCCAGATCCTCTGCCATGTCACTTCTGCTTGCATTTTTTTGTTCGCAAGCTCTTTGTAGCAAGGACTGTCTTTTTAATTATGTGTGCTAGCAATACTTGGCTCAATGGAGCACTAAGAAAAACTGCACTACAAAATGATAATAAAATACCCTTTCCTTATGGAAGAAACTAAATAAACAATTCTATTCTTTCTGCAACCCCATTAGAGCACAAATAAACAGAGAATCCTGTACCAAGCTTTAGATATAATGCTCGATCTCTTCAACAGAAACAACGAAACCCACAGAGACGATAGAAAAGATGAATTTCAAATTCTAATAGACACAAATGGGCTTTAATATGTCTCTCCAAAGATCTTCCGACTAGCAAAAATCACAAGGGAGAAGATTAGAGTGATAATAGCAAGTCACAGTCATGCGTGTATCTGATACGCTTTTAAACTGAACAACAAATCTAAAACAAACAAACAACATATACTCAAAATGGCAAGAGCTACTTTTTTGCTGCTTTTGTTGCCTGCTCAAAAATTCCTGTCTATCCTGTTTTCCTTTCCCCTTTGAGGACAACTTTTTTAACATCAACCAGACAACGAGAATTTATAACAAAGACTTAGCCCATGAAACAGATCAGGACTTGGCCTTTTACAACCACTTGTCAAGAGGAAAAAGTACCCGAAGACACACAGTGAAAACAACATATTATGACCTATAGGATCAAAATATTACACAAAGATTTTCCAAAAATGGCATTCGTTATAACATTTACAGAAGGAAGATATCTAAATGGACTATACTGTTCAGTGGGCAAAAATGGGAAAAAAAGCCTAAAATTTTTGTGGCAAACTTGCTCAAGCAAATCCGAGCAAGCACAATGTGAGTGCAGTAGCGGAGAGGGAGGGAGCTGCAGACATCTCTGAGCAGCACAAAGACTTTGGGGAGAAGTCAGATCATGTAAGAGGCTCTTGAGTGTAAAGGAACACTTGGATGTTGATTTCCTTGAGTATTAGGACTCAGTTCCTCTTTCTGGTGCACGATTTCATCCCAGAAATGACGTTCTGGCAACTTTATTTCTAAAACAACCTCAGATCATTTCAATATTTTATCCTCTTTTATATCCTACTTGCATTCCTTTTCTTCAGTTTGGGTAGGAAACTTTAGTCGCACCTTCCTAAGATACTAGTGGCAATCACCGGAATGAGCAAATACTGGGATACCAGGAAAGAATCCACTTAATAAGGTTTCAGGTCTATACAATGTGTATATCTGATGTTCATCTGAAAACAGATAAAGCAATTCTTCAACATTTCTCTGAAATCTTAAGTGTTCAACCCCCAGAGGCTGTTCTGTTAATTATGAATGAACACCCTTCCAAGCCATGAAAAATAACACCTAATGTTTTGATATTCTAAGTGATCTTGCAAAGCCCACTCATTGTATAATTAATAATGCCTTTGTTAATGCCACTTACTGCAGATAATTATTGCAGAGTCCAATGTTTTCAATTATTTAGGAAATTGAAGAACTCTCAGACTATGATGTGTTTTCCTTTGATTATGAATGACAAACAACGCACAAATAACAATATTTATTTTCCAATTTGTTCTTGTGTTCTGAGTCATCTAGAGCCCTTCATGACGAAGCTACTGTTTAATACATTTATTCTGGATGGTTTGTTATGAATTCAAAAGAACAAAGCTGAATTTACCAAATTCTTTATGCAGCAATCAACAACAAATGAAACAAAATAAGCAATGCCTGCTTCGTATGTAGAAACTGCATAACGTAGTGACATTAGGCCAAACAAATCACTGCACCTTCTTTGTGAAATAATTACAATCTCAATAGCTAAGTTTTTTCTAGTCATCAATATCTTACAGATACTGAGCTTGCTCCTCTCTTCCTTTGCAATATAAGCTGTATACAAAAGGGGCACAGTTTGAGGAACAACTTCTTTAAATCAGTGTCTGTTCGGTTAAGACAAATCTGATTCTATGCATTTACATTTCCTGTTTATTGTTTAGACTTCTCACCTGAAAGAAACAGCTGAACAAGAGAGCAAACTTAAAAAAAAAAATAAATAAATCTCTTTTCAGCTACTTGTATCCTGTAGTTATTTCTCTGTCTTTCTGGCAGAGACAATGAAACGCTGTGCAATAATTTGTATTGCCAACCACAACAGGAGTGCTTTTAAGAATCAGTTTCTACAAGGTAGAGATGCAAAAGGCTACACAAGGTGCAAGGCAATGGAAAATCAGGTCTTATTGCATTTAGGTTGTTCTCCTGGAAGTTACAGAAATGTTAACAGACAGAACCAGGAGCCAGTCCTTTGTATGTACATTGGGTTCCCTACACAGTGGTGTGTTTTCATTTTAGATGACTTTCAGGTCTTCCTGTAAACTCTACCTAACATATGGTCTGGCACAAAGTACATGTAAGGCAGTGGAAAGGCTCCCATTTATTTGAATAGCCTTCAGATAAAACCTTTAGGTACTTATTCCCACAGAATAAGTCAAGAAAAATAAAGGGAAAACAAGAAGGCACAGGATAAAAGGAGACAGAACTAGATCTTATTCTGGAATAAATCTGTTTCACTTCCTGCTCTAAAAAGAGATGGTGAAAAATTTTAAGATATCTTTTTTATAACTTTAAAAAACTTGCATGTCAATCTTAGTAACTTCCGGGAATAGTTGTGGGGTTTCTTCTTCAGTGAAACTGGAAGCAAAATCAAACTCGCTTCCTTTACTTCCTTCTCCTTTTCAAAATGTTGCAGAAGTCTTCTTTCCCCTCTGACACTAAAAAAAATTTAAAACTTTTATATCCCAAAAGGAGGACTTCAGTGTGGCAAAAGTATGTGTAGGATAGATTTTTAAAGACACTGTTTCTTGCAAGGTAATGTTAAAATTACTTCTTCCGTATTATTGCAAAAAAAAAAAAAGAATGCAAAAGTGTGGCCCTAAAAATTTTGTCCTTGATTTAATGCCAGTATTGAACATATATGTGTATTTGAGAGCGTGAACACATGCATACATATATGCATTTCTTTGCATTTCTTTCTCCCTTCTGCAAAGTGCTGTGGACAGAGAATAACAGAGAAAGCTTTTATCCACAGCCTGGCATGCTTCTCCATATAACTATAGTCTATGTAAATGCACATAATAAAAATACATAGTGTGGCTATATGTATATTAAAAGTACAGACAGGCTAGAGTAGCTTGGACAAATGTAGTGTAGTGTGCATAAGCAGTGTTATTGTTTCCCTGTCGTATGTGCACAACAAATGACAACAGGGAACAGGAAATGCAATACAAAGAGAGCTCTCCAGTTGAGAGACACCATTCCTAGACGACTTGAAGTATTCTCTCACCTAGCCCTCGTAATGTCAAGCCTAATGCATTCTGGTTCATTTCAGCCTCCTGCAATCTACTGGGAAGAACTTCATTCCAGTTTTATATAATGAAGAGACTTGTCCTTGCTAGTATTTATAGTATACGCAGGAACCTCGGGTCATTGTGAATGACTCAAGGTTTCTTTTTTTCCTTTACTGCTAAAGAAATGTGAGCTGCATCATCCAGCACAGACCACATATGAAAGGAGTTCAACAATCTTGCTAAGTGGCTGCTGGACAATATGCTGCATCACATGGTAAAGGATTAAAAATAGGAGTGTGTCGAAGAATAAAGGATGGAACAGCAAGTTCTCAAATTAAAGGCTGATTTTACAGAACTCGAGAGAGATGGAAAGGCTCTTAACCCCTTATATTCAATTTCAGTGGGAGATAATCCTCTGGAGTTCAGTCATTCACTTGTACAGCCTCTGGGTTGGAGCAATCAATGCTGCCGCTGTGCCTTATGGAATCCCTGCCTGCCCACCCTGACTCCCCAGCAGACACACTGCGGGCTCTGCTGCATGCAAGTCTTACCATTGGACTCTATGTCCTCACCACTGAACCTGCAAGATAACATAAAGCAGCCTATAGTACAGTAATGCACTCTAATGTGCTGTACTATAAAACTTTGCTATAATAATTAACAGTAGGAAAAAAGCACTCGTAATTAAAAAAAGTTTGTTGTTGGTAAGGTTTCTGCTTCTAAAGTATTTCCTTCCTCCAGGATTGAGGACATTTATCTCTTCTAAAAGGTGGTCCCCACAGGTTTTGGACACAGACTGGTGTCATGGTTTAAACCCAGCCAGCAACTAAGCACCATGCAGCGGCTCGCTCACTCCCCCTGCAGTGGGATGGAGGGTCAATCAGATGGGTAACAGAAAAATCACAGGTTGAGATAAGGACAGTTTAATTGGTAAAGCAAAAGCCGCGTGTGCAAGCTTTACTTCCCATCAGCAGGCAGGTGTTCAGTCATCCCCAGGAAAGCAGGGCTCCATCCCAAGTAATGTTTGCTTGGGAAGAAGAAGAATTGCTTGCCATAACTCTGAATGTCCCACCCTTCCTTCTTCATACAAACTGGAATATCCCTTTGGTCAGTTGGGGTCAACTGTTCCGTCTGTGTCCCCTCCCAGCTTCTTGTGGAGCCCCAGTCTACTTGCTGGTGGGGTGGTGTGAGAAGTAGAAAAGGCTTTGAAGCTGTATAAGCACTGCTCAGCCTATGTTATCAACAATGTTTTCAGCACAAATCCAAAACATAGCCCTATACCAGCTACTATGAAGAAAAACTAACTCTACTCCAGCCAAAACAAATACACCTGGTAAGAATTGCAGGAAATCATAATGATTGATATTAACTGATATAGTTGGAAAGAAAAAAAAGAGAAGATTGTTGCACAATCCCATCTTCAGATGTGCATATGCAAAAGTGCTCGCTAAAGGGATGTCTCCCATTGTTCCATATTGAGGATTTAACACAGGGAAGGATATTATTAAGGGAAGGGGAAAGGGTGGTGTTTTGTAGTGCTATATAACATATTAACATACCACTTGCATTAATAAACTGGGGAGAAACTGGATAGTAGACGTGTTTTTGTAGTGGTGACATAAATAGCTAACACAACATCAATGTTTTGGTAAAAAAAAAACAGAGAAAAAAAATTAATGGTGATGTGATGAAATGCAATGCATTTAATGAATAAGAATGAATAAGAATACAACCTCATATTGTCAAATGTACATTGTCTTAAATTAACCAGACATTTCTGTTTTGAAGAAGAATTATTTGATTAGAGGGAGTTGACTAGAGGAGTTTCTTGCCCTGGAACCAAAATTAACTTCAATAATAACTTCAGTACAGAGTGAAGACTTCTAACAACTTTTACTGATGACATAATGCTGGAATATTTCATCAGTATGGGAGGTGAATGGGTGTTTGTTTGCCCAATACACTTGCTTTCAAGTCATCCTGGATACATGAGTAACAGCAACTCTACTTTGTAGTATGCTCATACAAAGTGATGCACACTGGAATTAATTAGAAAAGTTTCTGTTAGTCGTATCAACTGAAAAAAAGTGTGTATGTTTCTTTGAATCATGAGAAAAGTAAATGAAATTTTAGGACATATCAAATGAAATGTCAGTATAATACCAGGAAGTGTTTGTGCAATGGTAGAAAAGTTGGTGAGACATACCTGAAATTTGAAATACTGGCCATCAGTGAATGTTATTTCAAACTAGAGTCTGAAGGTGATGAGAATACCCTGCTCAGGGAAGTAGAATACTGTCAAACAAGTAGAAACTAGGTGATTAAGACAGTTTCTGCTGGAATTATCCTTTACAAGTCACCTAGCCAACACTACAACAATCAGATTAGCTGGTGGAAACAACATGACAAGGCATCATTCATGTTCTCCAAAAGTGCTTCATGCATTCACCCTGTCCTGTAGGTTGTAATCTCTGCCAAAACCAAATCTTGCAGAATCATACACCACAGTCCACCTCACCACAGAAATGCAGAAGTTATGGCCAAAGCATGAAAGAGTGAACAAGAGTCACTGAAAATAACATAAACACATAAATATATAAAATTGAGTTTGCTTGTTTTCAGCTTCTAGGCAGAGACAACAAAAGTGAAAAATCAGGATCCAAATGTTGAGGTTTACACATTTGTGTTCTTCCTGTCCGTCAGTGCTATCAAAGGAACATCTTTCTTATCAGCTCCCATAGTCATATCTGATGCTCTCTGAAGACTTATCTTCCTTAAGATACACCTGATACTTTTTAAACCAAGTAACAGGGTCTGTTTTGATTTCTCACAAGTTCTGACACGCATGTAAAAGGGTGGATTTCACAAGCAGACCAGAGAAAGCTGACACGGGAATTGCTAAAGGAAAAGACCTAGATCTCATATATCATTGAAAATCACAGTGCAAGCCTTCCTAATACATTTTATATTTCATGGATTCCATGGATTGCTCCCCTTTTCTGAAGCCTGAGCTGAATAGCAAATACTCAGATGTTCTTCTGCTCTGAAAAAACCCTTTCTTCAGCTCCTCTGATCTACCTTTGCTCCTGCATATACAAATTTAAAGTCAAAATGGCTTCTTTCATTTCTGCTCTGAATATGTTTTAGAATCTTTTTGTATGATAGAGTTCATTTATTTCTGGGACACAGACTACAAACGTAGTGTGTCTGTCATCAACAGAACTGTTCATGGGGATTCCACAGAGGAGACGATTCTGTCCCCAGTTACCTCTGTGTAGCCCATTAAATGAAAAAACAGTAAAGGCAATGAAGTCACCTACATATAACTGAGAAAACTGTATGATATGTGCCGGAAATAGAATAGCTTGTAATTTCAGCAAGAAATAATCTCCAAGCAACTCAAATTGGAGTTGTTCAGGAAAAAAGATCCTGGGATTATTATCTTTATAGATTCATTAGAGAACGATTATATTTGAGGAGGGATGGAAAGAATAGTTTCGGAAAAAACAAGGTAGTACATTTTTATTTACCCCAACATGCTAAGCACTAGCAGCCTAAGCACTAGCGGCATGCTGAGCACTCAGCTACTTAAAGCATTGCAACATGAACGCTAAATGTTATCTGTATCTCCTTCAGTGTGCCTTTTGGTGAGGAATGTCACACACATATTATTCTGCACCTACTGTTTTCACTTCCTGAGTGATTTTTCTTTCATTCTGCTATTTGTGTGAAGGAGTGCAGTGGAGTAAGTTTAGGGGGAAAAAAGGCTAAGCAAACCAGCTACTCACAGAAGTCTCAAAAATGAGTTCTGAAGCAGACCTTGAATTCCCACAGGATTGTCTCTGACATCTTCACTAGCCTCAGTGCAAAGCTGTTCAGAAAACAGCAAGATGTTCAGAGAACTCACAAGGTGTACCAGCCTGCTGGAGCACCTCCAGAAATGAGTGCTGCCCCACTGAAGTCTGAGAAACATCTCAATCAGTTAGCAGAGTTGTATTTAAACTATACAGGCTT
The DNA here is from genome assembly GCF_964199755.1 of Larus michahellis. Taxonomy (NCBI): domain Eukaryota; kingdom Metazoa; phylum Chordata; class Aves; order Charadriiformes; family Laridae; genus Larus; species Larus michahellis. The sequence continues at coordinate 41,433,883 of NC_133930.1, read as the reverse complement.
CCTAAGTTGTCAAGTATCTTTTTGTTAAAATGTGTGCTTTACGTCCCATGATAATAGCATTCTCTTCCCTGAATTCCACCTCTGCTGGCCTTATTAAATTCAACACAAATAATTATACCTTGAGGCTCTACTTCTGTGGTGTCAAAGATGCTTAATGATTTTATAGTCGAAAGGATTTCCTGGGGGTTAAGGTCGGTGCAGTTGCCTCTTTACTGTGGAAGTTCCACAGGAGTTTTTGATCCTGTTGCAACTTCCAGAAAAGTGTGAGCTTTGGAGATCCGGTTGCTCATGAGAGGTGGGGAGAAGCACAGCCCAGGTATTGCCCAGAGTGTGGGGAATACCCACCCTCCTCTGCAAGGAGGAGATACTCTGAGAAGTCATGAGAGCAAAACTGAAAGCATCCTCGCAATCCATTCCCATGAAAAGGAAGCACACATTTCTTCTTAATGCAACCTTGTCTCTTAGAGCTCTCTTTCTATGCCCAGATAATGGTGATTGGGACCCACTGTATTGATCCAACTGCGCTTACTGTAGCTACATACAGATAACCTGTCTTTTATTTCCTTCCCTTCAGCTCTTCCCTCACACACTTAGAGTTTCTCAGGCAGAACCAATATGTGCAAGGTCACTTCTTTCCTTCATATTTTCCCTGCATGACTAGGAATAGCACGATCTATGTGCTATTTTCCCTGGCCAGAATTTTCAACAGGCCCAGACTTACATCTTTTAATGGCTTAGCTCGTTCACCGTTGTCACTGTGTGTCAGCAGTTGTCTCATTTATGATTTACAGGCTCTGCCCTCACATATGTTCTAACGAGGGTGTGCATACGTATAACGTGTGTGTGAACATCTACAGTGGGTGTATATAAATGCAAGCACACATACACATAAGTGGGTGTATGTACACACGCATAATATATAAAATATCAGACCCACGCTGAAGGCAGCATTTTCTCAAGACGACATTGCAGCAGAGTTGGGTGAGGAAAGGAGCCTTCCTTCTCACAACAGGACTGCGGTTGACTGCAAAGCGCGACACACGGAGTCCTTGTTTCCCCCAGCTTTCTCTCTCTGTGAGAGGCAAGCACTGGAAGAATCATTATAGCTTCTTGCAGGACACAGTATTTACAAGATACCTATTTTTTATGTCACTGGTCAGTGACATTCAAGGGCAGCATTACTTAAGCCAATATAACTTTTATTTCATTGGCAAATGCAAATCAATTTGAGTGCTTTTTTTCCCTTTACTTCCCAGCTGAGGTGCTGTTTTGCAATGCATATACATAAGTGTATGCAATACACTTATTGCAGAATGCTCAGTGTTGCCACACATAAAGGACTCAAAAAAGAAACGTGCTAGTTCTGGCTGCCCGGCTCTGCAATAGTATTTGTTTCCCATTTAGGGGCAGGCTGACCCTCTGAGGACTATCAGTGTATAACATTGTTTCTGCTGTGAAATGATTTCACATTTCAAAGCCTCAAAAAATAGTTGGGAACCAGAACCCTTGTTTTCAAGTCAGATACACAAATAAGTTGTAACTCGGGAGAGTTTCAGAAAGTGTTGGGTTTTTTTATTTGTAAAATAGCATATAACTCATATTCAGAACCGAGACTTTTGTGATAAAGCAAGCTAGATTTCCAGCACACTGAACCTTCTCAAGAACAGGTAGTGCTATATAAAGATTTGTCACTGGGAACTGCTGGGGAAAAGATGGGTACTTTTGGCCTGACGTATCTGTAATCTTGATTCAGAGCTTTATTTAAATGTTATCAAATTAAAAGCCGTATTGGGAAGCAAGTTGGAAAAGTATTATCCATAAACTGTCTGAAAAAAAACCTAGCCTCTCATTCTCAAGACATCTACCTAAATACCACATTTTTACATCACATAATTTGATAGTTTTATTGACTAGAAAACTGTTGTGTTGGGGAAAACATGCTGTTTTATTGATTTCCAACAGCATTTCTCCATAACTAAAATCACAGCATGGCTGTGTTTCATTCAATACAATGAGGTTTAAAAATTCATCTGTTTGGCAGAATTGCATACTAAACTACTTGAATAATTTTTCTTATTGCATTTGCTGATGTTAGCAGTATTTATTGGACAGGTTTCATTCTTGTATGTAAACAGTATTAAAAAAAAATAACTGCAAATAAAATCCAAACTTGTGTCTACCTATCAACATAACAGCTGAATCTCTATCATAGCTCTTCCATCATAAGTTCAGAAATTCATAGCATAGTGTCTGAGTAGTTCAGTTTTTTCCTTTATGAGAAAGTAAATATCCCTCCCCCTCACAGATGCCAGGCAATGCTGGGGGCTAGGTGGCACACAAGTCACTCATTAATCACAGTGAAGTTACTTGCTTTGGAAAAGAAACACCTGAATGAAATGCAGCAGCTTCTGATGCAGAGGAGATGAAATTATATTTTATGAGAACTTGTATTCTGTGACCCTATTCATTTTTAAGCATGATCCGTGCACTTCCCCTGCACAGACCTGTTTCACAATTAGTGGATTTCTTGCACAAAAGTCATAAGAAAGAACTTCTCCTAATTCCATAATTCTTTAAAATTAATTTTTACTCAGACAGCCATATAATTTCTTATTTTTATTCGTCTTTAAAAATTAGCTTACTCTAATCTGAAGCTACAACTGCTACTTTGTATTAGTACTATTAGACAATCATTGACTGGAGGATAAATTTAAGGTTCCCATCTTCCACTAATTGTGCATTTCTATGTCTTATCTTTCCTAAGTTTCTATTAAAGATCCGTGGATTTATATTTTTTCCTGAAAAGACACTGCCATCATAACTTTGCTATAACATTGCTTTTCTTTAAATTAGTGATAAGTTACTTTACTCTAGTTTAAGATAGTTTTAATATATGGGACACACATTGAAGAGAGGCAGTCTGGAAAGGAAGGGAAATTATGAAATGCCAGGATAGACTGGGTACAGCGCAATAAATAATATTCGATTTCATTTATATTGGAAGTAAATTATAAGAAGAGGAAAAAAGTTCTTTAAATGGTTGGCTTTTTATCCTAAAAATGACAAACAAGACATTTCAGGTTCTGGAAAGTTGGTCCCTAGAAGTCCCTACTGTTTTTCCAAAAGGTAAAGAGAATTTATAGGGTTCAAGTGTAGCCTACATTTCAATTTCAAATGTAGTCCTTTGTACGTGACTGATGTTTACTGATATGAGTAAAGATGACGTTCTCTAACCCAGTGCTGACTAGAGTACAAAGAGACATGTTAGAACACTCTGCAAGTCACAAGTGTTATGAAATATTCATTGGACATTTCAAGGGTTGTTTTATTTTTTTCCACATGAAAGTGCTTTTCTTGTTGTAGCTGATCTTCCCCAGAGCTAGCAAAAAGGTATTTGCTAAGACTAACTTTTCCTTCTCTAATGTTACTCATTGAAAGAAACAAAATAATTTGCAGTGTGTTAATTGTTAACTCATGATATTTAATAGTGTCACAATTTTTGCACACAGATATATTCTTGCATGATTAAGGCACAGTAGATTAGACACCAGATGTCTGATAGAATCATACCTTATTACTAATTAATATTAGACAGGATAAGAGTCATTAAACAGACCCAAAATCCCATCTTTTTCATGCATACCTAACTGTAAAATGTATATGTCAAATCTTTGTGAACCAGCAGCTAAGCTGAGAGATAAAGCCAGTAACTCTGCTTTTGAAGGCTGAAAAAGAGACAACACTTTTTTTTTTTCCCCAGAACATCCACCTTTACAATAGAAAGGTGGAGTACAATGACTATTTTCTATTATTTTACTGAAAAATCTGGCAAACCAACGCAGTTGTATGAGCCATGAGATATATATACAACGGTTTTAAACCACTGTTTTTCTACTTTCCAAAGATTTCTATTCACTAGTGAAAAAATCACATGGAATTAAAACTGGCTAAATATCAGTTTCTATTCAGAGTTTAGGAATTAAAGAACACATGGGAATAGTTAGAGGTGGTAATGCAATCTACAGAATCTACAGACATTCACTGATCTTCTCCATATTTGTACACAGTGTGTTTAAATTTGGGGGCACAGTCAGCAGTGGAATTTTTCCAAGTGAGATACAGCTATAAATCAAAATACCTACATGCCTTGTGTTTATATAGAGATTTAGAGAAGGTATTTCACATGAGCTTAAATAACATCCTACCAAAATGTAATGAACTGCGTTCATTTTTTATTTGCTGAGAATACAGGCTGTATCAAGATTTCACTTTTGACATTTCTTTCCTATAACTTCCAAACCAATAAACTTACCTAGGTTCATAGGAAAGTTTGCTGTCCACTGTAAATCTGTTGATGGCTTGTGGCTAAGCTTTGACAGTTGGATGCTGACTGCAGCACCGCACTCTGGAGAAATTACCCCATTGCTGAAGCAGATCATCTTTGCTAATTTGGGGGTGAGTAAAGTTTGTGATTCACATCATGGATGATCCCACACATTGCTGGACACATCTGCACAAGAAGCTAGAAATAAGAAATCTATTTCATCTCCCCTACTCTTTTCAAAATACTAATCATCAGTCCAAATGGACAACAGATGTCCTCTTTTTGGCTAAGCCATTAGTTGTCCTGAATTTAACAGAAGAATAATATTATGGGAGCTAAAAATATTATGAGGTTTACATGAGAATATTTGAGTCAAAATTAGTACCTTGGACTTTCCTAAGAAGTAAAATTAATTGCAGATTAAAACCAAAATTAAGGTAACAGTAGCAGGTAGAGAAAAAGAAAGTATACATGAAAATAAGTCCTTCAAATCCTGAACAAATATTTAAGCATTTGTTTTGTAGACTGATTTAACTTCATTGTGTAAGAAATGCCTTGTGAAGCACACTAAGAAAATGGTATGAACTCACAAAGAGAACATTCTAAGCTTGTAAGGAATGGTTCATTTTTGAGGATACTGCACCAATACACCATACCAGGAGCTGAAAATCTGTTCCTTTTAGAATAGTCATTGATGACCAAGATATCCAGCATCAGACGTAGTTTCGTCAGCTATACACCAATGAAAACAATAACAAAACTTCTGAATTTTCAAAACCTTACTTTTTTTTCTTTTTTTGCATCTTACCCAACTACCACAGTCCTTGAACGTTAACAAAGTCACTAAAAAGCAAAACCAATATAGCCCATAATGCTATGCTCACTATTAAAAACAAGATAAAGTTGCTATCCATTTCAATTAGAATGCCAGAATTAGTTATCCTTTTACAAAAGTATTTCTAAATAAATGGTATTATTGCATGTTTTTTTCTTCTCAATAAACGTCTCTTGTTTTTTAAGGCACGCATTATGACTTCATTTGGCAATAGGCATGCAAAAGCTTTTTGACCATCTGAATTAAATGTCACCTGAAAAAGTAACATTTGCAAAAGAGAAGGTGAAAAAGGAAAAGCTGATTCCACCAATAGTATTGAAGAAAAATCCACCCAAATACTAACAAAAAATTTATTCAGAACCATATCCAAAATTGAATGCCTTTAGTATACATAATAGACTGGATTTTGTTTCAAGATTTACTAAATGAATATTCTTTTCAAAATTAGTAATCTGCCTATCTCCAAAGTCGTCATACTTGTTATAAATTCAGTTACTATTATTCTAAATAGAATGCCCTCTTTGTCACATTATTATTGCAAATACAATAGCCTCCACACACAAAAGAAGTATTAATGTCATTAGTAAAAACATTTCTCTATCTTTCAGACTTGCTTCCTTTTCTATGTAAGGTTGTCAGGACACCCACCTAGAATCTGACTATGTGAACACCTGTAATATGCTGACAAAGTAATAAGTGAAAGTGATGTTTAGGAAATTATATGATGAAAAGATTTAGGGCTTCATATTTATTTAAAGAGTTCACTCACATGAGACTTGCCCTTGTAGGGAGAAGAATCTAACTATGGGAAGCAAATTAAGAGCACACAGTATCCCAAAGAGGTTCAGTTGCATGCAAACAAATTCTTCATTCTCCCTCCAATGACTATGTGAAAAGGACAGTGTATGTGTTTGAATGTTTCCACAAACTGGTATGTATGGAAAGGAGAATATTTTTTTCATGTAATTTTTCAAGAATTATCTTGCTTAGGCCTGTATTTCCCCTCTACTTTCTTATTCAAGTTTGTTTTTTGCATGGAACAATCACAAGAATGCTTCTTGTTTGTTCACATTGCATTTCCTGATAGTCGTATTTACTGTTGTATGGATTTCAGAGTCCTCTTCTTTCCCATATCCACATAGTTGGATTTTTAGCATGCATGAGAGGCAATGAGCATAAATAACAATATCTACCAAGTTCATAAAATATTTTTTTCTATACTGAAGCATAGCTACTTGCGAACTAAGATGGGAGCATTTTCTTCTTAAGTCTACTTTTTAAAGAACAGAAAATTAAGATGACATTTTTGGTCAGAATCTGGCAGACTATATATTACTGACCACTCACCAAAAGGACATCTGGAGTAATTTGGATTTTAAAGCATAGTCAGACATTCTCTTATATCCTCAGTGCTTTTTTCAGAGTTGCAGTTCCGTTATCCATTCTCCCTTTCAACAGCTGGAATATACAGTAGAGCTGTCCTGGGCCTATTTCCCGGTTTTCCTACATAGCTTAAATTCACAGTTACCCAGAACCACATGAAGTGGGTGAAGCTCCTCTTTTGTAATTCAGCTTCTCAAAAGACTTATGACTGACACGAGCAAACTGCCTTTGCAAAGCATTTCTAAGTATAATAGTACTTTACTTGACAAATAAAGCACAATGTCAGCACTACTAAATGCAATGTCCATTACTTTCAATTAACTTTTCTTTAGGACTCCCTGGAGATCCCACCCATGTTCAGTCACGAGTTTTCTTTATTCTGTATGACTCTGCACGCAGACAGCCCTCCTTCATTTTAAGCTATTGTGCCTCAGTCCCTATTCTTTTACAACCTTTCCTTTTTCTGTCAATCTCAGAAAATGGCAGACAGGCTACAATACCAAGGCAGTACCCTTTTGGTTATACAATTGTCCCCATGGGTCAGGTTCTGACACTCAAACCATAACAAATTAGTTTGGTCAATTATCTGTCATATGCAGAATTTTTCCCCACAGCTTTTATAAACACAGGCTTTTAAGTACTCTTCTGCAGTTCATTGCTGAGATTCTGCTAACATTTCATCTTTATTTTCCTGTGTACTTTGATGTACCATTGGCAAATTTTACCCAGTTAGATCTCTTCAAAGTTTTCCTACGGAGATCATTCTCTAAAACCATCTCTGTGACCATATCCCTCTCACCGAATCCTCCTCGGTTGCCTTTTATGTCAACCATAAACTGCTTATCTTTACATTTCAGATATTTCCACTACTCCTAACCTAGTCCCCTTCTATTATCTTCACTGTTGAGATGTTCAGTCCAACTTGCACATCCCACTTGCTTGTAACGAACAATAACAAATCACCAGGACCAGATGGTATTCACCCAAGAGCTTTAAAGGAACTCAAGGATGAAATAGTCAAGCTACTAACAGCAACATGTAATCTCTCATTTAAAACTCTTGTCAGTGTCATAGGAATAGATGGTGGCCAGCATGATAAAAAATTTTTAGGGAAGTTGTAGGGAACACCTTGGGAATTACACACCAGGAAGCCTGATGTGCATATTAGACAGACCAATAGCAATTATTCTAAAGAATAATTATAAGCTACATAGCTAAACATGATGTATAGAAGAAGCATCAATGTGGCTTCTGCACAGGCAAATAATGTCTCGCTAATCTATTGCAATTTCTTAAAAGAGGCACTGAACACAAGATAGATCAGCTGGTATGCAAAAGACACTTCATACAACCCCTCTTTGATGTCTGACAAAGAAGCTGGGGTAATTTTGGAATAAAAGTAAATATACCCCTATATGTATGTAACAAAATAAAAAATAGAAAAGAAAAAGTAGGAAGGAGCTTACTAGTGGAATCCCACAGCAGTCTGTATTGATCAGCATATTTGCATGTGATCTGGAAAAGACAGTAATGATACTATGCTTTCCAGGCTGGTAAGGACCAGGGCTACTTACTAAGAGCTGGACGAAAGCCTGAGTATTAGGGTAAAATGACAAATGAAATTCAGTGCAGGTAAATGTAAAGTAATATCTACAGGAGAAAAAGTCCAAATCTTATGTAACAGGTTAGGAATTGGATTATTACAGCTGAGAAGAAAAGTCTTCAATTTATAAAAGCTGGTTTTTGAAAATGTTGACTCGATACTTAGTAGTCATTAAAAGGGCAACTAGACTGCTAGGAGGCAGTCAGTAAGAAAGCGCACAGAGAAAAAATTAAAAACTGCTTTATGCCTCTCTGTAATTCTCTGTTGTGCTAGTAACTCTGAATGCTGTCCATAGTTCTAGCTTCTTCGTATTGAAAGAGATATGGTAGAACTAGAAAAGCAGTACAGAAAAGTAACAGAGAGTCAAAGTTACACACAAAGTGCTTTTTATGTAAGGACCCTTCAGCTACAGAAGATGACTGTAAAATCTGGAAAGGTGTGATGGGGAACGTCTCTTCCAGTGCAAGAATGAGGCACAGTAAGTTATTTTAATATGTTAAAAGATAACTCAAGGAGGTACTTCTTCCTGTAGCTAAGGTGTGGAAAAATGGGCGAGGGTTCAAAATGTGCAGGTCTTCAGAGAGTCATTAAGCAAGTTCAATAAAGAAAAATTATTCAAGTCATACCTAGATAAGATCTCTCTCTTCAGATTCCTTCCCAGAGTCTGTGAGAGTACTGGGAGAAGTTAATACTGTGCATTTTTTCTGTTCTTGTAGTCAACTTAATTAACAACAAGGACAGGATAGCACGCTCAATGTGGTCATTTCTGCGTTATTAAGTGTTCAGGAAAGTCCTTTTTCCATCATCCTGTTCCTTACCCTGGGGAGACTTGCCCAGGAACACTGTTAAAGCCATCTCAGGATCTTTCCCTGAATCTGTGCTTTTCCACAAGTCCTATAAAAGAACTTGACAGACAAGCAGGCAGTTTATGTGCTGAACTTTGGCAATTATGATGACCTGTTTCTTTGTCTTCTACTAACTTGTCTGTCTTGTTTTATGCTTAGATTGTGAGCCCTTTTGAGTAGCGACATTTTTCTGATCCGTGCTTGTGCGGCACCAAGCAGCAAGGGACAGAAATTTCTGACTAGGGATTCTAAAGGTATGAAAATTGTAGTAATTAATGTGAAGAAGAATATCAGAAATGGATTTTTAAATGTGTAAAATAGTTTAGTTTGGGATTCACAGCTGTGTGGGATTTGTGGTTTCAAAACATGCAAGATTCATTGAACTGGGGGTGAGAAGTAGCTTCCTTCATGATAAACATACATTAGCATAATAGAAGTTCCTTAAGGAACTTCTATCATGGAAAAGGCACTGAATCTTTCTTCAGTCAAAGGGGTTTATGTATCTTAACTCTTTGCTAACTTTAGATACACTAACTATAACCAGGAAGAAACTTGAATACAAAGAACTAAAAATAGAATTTTCATTGAATGGTATTTCTGAACCACAGTTGATGTGTTTGCTTTTATATTGCTTGTTCCCCTAAGTCCAAGGTCCTCTAAACATAAGAGTGGAGAATGTAGCTTCAGGCAAACTCCAAGCCACTTTCACACTTTTACTGGAACAGAGAGCTGATGTCTCCACTACAAAGCTGTCATTGTTTACAATGCTGAACTATCGTGATTTGGACAGTGTTCATACACATATTTTGTTGTGTTTATGTGGCATCCTGAAGGGTGCCTAATGGAATAAAATATGCCAAAAAGACTGGGTCACTTTATTCCATGAAAATTAGGTTATTAATGTGAAAGGCTTCTTTAACAACAACCAAACATTTATTCGTCTTCCAATTACTCAGCTCAGAACTTGCTACATGCATAAGAATCGCAGGGGAATATGCTGCTCTAGATGTTACTTCTTTCAGATTCTATTAAAACTGTAATAGTGTGCTTCCATTATACATTTTCATGTATATTTCAATCAACATGTCACTTAGCTGCTGCTTCTGAAGTGCACTTAATATTTTCATTAAAATCAATAAAGCCAAGAAATGACAAGGGTGCAGGTGGATGCAAGCAATTAAACTTCTCCTATATGTATTGTTAACTAGCAGTTGGAAAAAGAAGCTTCATTCAACACCTGTCCCTTTCCTTTTGAATGGCAGCTAACAGAAATCCACTTAGCCAGCGTTTGTCTGCTTATTTTGCTGACAGATGATGTGAAGAAGTAGGCAGTTATAGGGCCAGTAATTCAGAATTAATTTTCCCTTCAAAAGAGTGATGTGGACAACTGAGTGCAGTAATGGTACCTGCTCAGAATTCAGGGGGTAAACAAGATAATTTGAGATGATGGGACGGAAATAAAAGCTCTTTAAAGGTTTGCTCCTCACACTGCTCTCAAAGGCACACACACTAGCACTTTTTATCCGCCTCAAATGAAAGTCAGAAGAGTTAATCATTGAAGTATTAGCCTGATGGACTTTTGCGTGTGGTAGGATTGAAAAGGAAGAAAATAAAATAAGAGACGGAGGATTGTGCCCCACCCCAATATTAAAAATACACGATAGTGAAAGACAGCATCTAAGCCACACAGCGGCTGTTTATCAATAATATTTCAGAACATGCTGCAAATTAAAGGGAGCTGCTGGCTGTACATGAGCTGCATATTTGCAGTAAAGGGAAGCCACTATACCTTCAATCACCCAGCGACATTTTTTTAACCTGTCACCTGTGCAGCAGTAACCAGAGTGGATCTCATTACTAGGAGAAAAATGCAGTGTGAAAAGCACCATGGCCTACAGAGGAGCCAAATGCCGTGATAGAATTCCCTAAGTGTGCACAGGTTTATGTGGAAACTGAAAGCCACCAGTCTGCACCCACTGTTCCAGATCTGCTGTTAAGGTTGATGACACACGCACATATGCACAAAGAACCAAAGCAGGATCTAAAAACTTTTGAGCAAATTGAACATAAGGATAGCTTTGCCTGGGTGTTTCCTCTCTCTGTACTATAACTACATATACAGGCATGACCATTTCAAGAGGACTGATAAAAAGAAAGGGAACCTTCTCAGCAACTTCTGTTGCCACAAAAGGAGCCAAACTTGAGGTCTTTCTTTTTAAATACCTTCAGAGCAGTCTAGACTTCTCTGTTACTACAGGCACATGAACGTGAAATTGGATATTCCTATTGATCTCTGGCTCTCTGACTCCCGGATGTGGTTCTAGAGGGAGTTAATGGGACTGTTCATGGGACAACTGCCAGACCAGGCTGTATGTGGAGTCTGATGCCTCATAACCTTTCTTTCATCTCTCTCTGGCATTCAGTCCTACTCTGTCACCCAGTATTATTATTACTAGTTGACTGTTTACTCTGCACACTAAAAGCTACAGCCTACAAAATATATAGGGGTACTTAGTTCCTAAGGAATATTTGCTGTGACCGCACTCTCTCTATAAAAGACCAAGAAAGGGAATGAACTAATCTTCAGTACACTCCATGATTCAGTCTTGTTCACCTTATATGTGAGGGATTTCTAGGACTCAGATTCTTGTACCAAAATCTTGAAGAGCAGTCCAGGCTCAGGCTCCACAAAAAACCCAGCTGCTTTTCTGCCTGACATGCACAGTCAGGCCTTTCTGGGAAAGACTACCTGCTCTTCAGGTTTCCAGCAAAGCATAGTGTCAGTAAATTGCCAGACCTGGAATGTTCACAGATGTGGGGACTGAGTGAAGCTCATCTGGCACCAACAGCGGCTCCCCAGAGTTGCAGCCGGGCTGTACCTCATTAATGGCCAGGCTGAGCAGCCGCTTACTGTAATTACAATGGTAGTCCATACATACACTCCTCTTTTGTGCCGGACACTGTGTTAATGGGCTGTGCTTTATGACAATGCAGCACTTAATAGGCCTCTTTTCCTGCAAATCAGATCACAACATACAAGAAATATGTGATGAAGTGTTTCTCTTTTCTTTACTTCTTCCTCCAGTCATGGTACTCTCCTTTTTTACATCAGAGCTTAAATTAGGACCCAGTCCTCCAAAGATTTGTAGATTAATTTCTGTAAAGCTTATACCAAGTTGTCCAGGGAGGAGTGCAAGAACGTCATTTTAAACATGTACAAATATCTCTGCAGGATCAGAGCCTTTGTTTGCAAATCCCTTGTTGTGCAACTCATGTGTTTCATTTATTTGAGGAAAACTTCAGTACATTCTGAGATCTGTTAAAATAATAATGTTTTTATAACCAGCTTTAACAGAATGATTACTATCCCCTCTTATGTTTTCCTGGAAAAGAGTAGGCCCCAAACATTGATTAGTTGAAATATATCCCATGAGTTCACTCTAGAGGGCAGCATACCTATCGTATGATGGCCTAGGTTGTCCCCAGCTGCAACATTCCATGTAATACACACTCATTCATCATTCATATGGGGTTTATTTCAGATACACATTGACAAGACTGACAACAGAATCTGGCCCAATCTATGTATGAGAGTCAGGTGATACTGAGTTGCTATGGTAATGGCTTTTGAATAGCAGGGTAACTACTTCAGATAAATCCTATATCTCCTGGCATCAAATTAAATCTGTTCCTGTCATGTTCCTCACTGACTTGTTGAACTTAAAAGCAGAAATGCTTATTGTGCAAAACAGACCTCGTTTATTAAATCTGGTCTTACTGTTGTATCTGGTAATACTCATCTTGTGGCCCTGTACAGTTTTGCTTTTCTATGTTGTTGAAGAGAAGTCTATGTGTATGGATTGCTTGCATGATCCCAAAGTAAATTTGGATCTCATCAGTATCAGAAGTTTATCAGCTATTTGTTTTTAAGGTACCGCTAACATGAAAGTCCATGAATTTTTTGTTTATCATCATAGTCATAAGACTGCCTTCCTAAAAGTGGTTAAGTGGAGAAAATTGATGAGCATTGCGCTGCAATCTGATATCAGAAATTAATTATATCTTTAGAGACAGAAAGAATGAAAAGTGAAATGTAATTGAATTAAACACTTGATTCAGCTATAATCAAAACAAAAATGTATTTTTTCACTTGTGTATGACTATGTAAGAGACTGGTTAGTAAAAAAGAGAGTGGGTTAAAAAAAAAAGTTATGTTTATAAACTTAGGTGTGAGCATGAAGTTGTATTTGAATATGCAGGATATTTTCTCATACTCCATCTTTTATGCCTTCTAGACAAATCTGGGGTTTCCTGACACGCAAATCAGCTGGTCTAAGGTGTTCCTATTTCAGGCTTTCAATCCTGAGCTGAGGAGTGGCTTCTCAGCAAAAGTGTTCATACGATAAAATCTAGTAGACAATTTAAAGCAAAATCATAAGCACAACTGTACACTACCTCCATTTGTTTGCTGTGCATGACATGTCCCTTATTAATGCCTGTTTTCCCCAGCTAATTTATTCACTTCATACACTTGTCCTGCAGCACTGAGCATTTTTTAGTGAATTTACCCCAGCACCCACTGTTCTTCAGCAGTGAGTTCCCAACACAGAGATAGGTGTATAATGGTACTTTCAATTGCAGATGAAAAAAATATGAGCTCTGACATACAACACACTTTTGTTTCTTGTTCTTCTGAAGCCTATTATGACAAACCATTTTTAACATATTTTTCTACTCCTTTGTTATTTTTAATAGTGGCTGCAGGTTAAGTGACAAAATTTACCCATTTTTACCTTTAATTCTTCTTGTTTTCACTATTCTCTCCTCAAAATTCAGGAGACTGATATTGTTTGTCTTCATAACAATAGTTTTCATAAAGGTTTTTGCTACTGAAAGATACTTATATTAAAAAGCGCTTTTTCTTTTTTTTGGGGGGGGGTTGGTTGGTTCGGGTTTTTTTACTGAAATATTTGTTCTGTATTTCCCTTTCTCCTCAAAAACATTAGCTTTTTTAATTTAAAGGTAAAAAAAACCCTGTCTGCATAAAAAAATTGCTTCAGTCCTGATCAGCACAGGGAAGCAACTTTCTCCTAGTTTGAATGATGAAATGTTCTATTCTGAATAATACACCATCCAATGTGGATAATGAATATAATTAGAACTAATTCTCAGGAGTATGACAAATCATATTAAGCAAAATTAACTTTATGGCTTGATACTGATACTAGTTGCTAAATATAGCAATTGTGGAAATCTGATAACTATCTTACTTGGGAGAGACATTAGATATATATATATATATGTATGCCAAAATAGATCAGAACATACCAGGAAGTGATATACAGTCTAAATATGTTCATCAAAATCACTTATTTCATTACAAATGAATCTACAAGACTCTCAGGTGAAAGTTCACTCCACACATGGCCCCAGTCTTCTGATCAAAAATATGCCCAACTTTCCTAAGAGCTAGTCCTATTATTTATATTCATAAAGGTTTGTTTCATCAGAGTTGTTATTTCAAATGCCCAATAAATGCCCACCAAATCTTTTGTCTTTACTAACGATGTCTCCTGCTGCAGTTTATTCTGCATTCAGGAGATAGAAGACACCATTCACATTTTTGTTTGCCAGCGACTCATGACAATGGAGTGGTAGGATAGTTGTAATTGCCAGCACCACTAATTGTGAACAAACCCCAGATAGCCAAGAAACAAGAAGCATCACACCTATGCAAAAGGACATCATGTAAATAACAAAGTCAAGAAGTCTCTGATTTTCTAAGCAATATAGCAGCAGTTACATTGTCAGCTCTCTCCTTCTACAGTTCTCAGCACCCTGTTGAATTTTAAGCAGAGTTTGTGAGTTTCCTGAAAACAAGATCCTGGTTCTATAGCTTATGTGGATGAGCATGGATGGTTTTGCTAGTTGCTTTTCTACACAGCTTTGCTAGTTGCTCTTCTACACATTTTTCTTCGTGCAGGAAATGGTAGTGTCGGACAACCTGGCAAGGCCAAATGACCACAGACAATGACTTGGGAGGTTCGGGTTAAGCATCAGGGAAAAAAAAAATCACTTTGAGGGTAGCAAGACACAGGAAGGCTCCACCTACAGAGGCTTAGGCGTCTCAGAGGTTTTCCACATTCAGATAGACAACACTATGACTGTTCTGGTCTAGTGTTGGTGACAACCCTGTAGGAGTGTGGTCTGAAGAACATATAGGTCTCTTCCAAACAGCATTTCTGTGATTCTGGGAAAATGATATCATGAAGAAAAGTACACAATGATTTTAGCATTACACTTTAATGGTATTTTCCTTTTCATCGTTAAAATACCTAATCTGAAGGAATAGCTAAAATAAATACTAAAAAAATAAGAGAAATGGCTATTATTACCTATAATCCCCATTAATGTGTAAAGAATGAAAAACATTTTCCAGCCTGTGGAACCGAGGCCTGTGAGCAAGCTAAAAGAAAGAATCCTAAGTAGAAAGTAGCTGAAGCTACAGGAAAACACATTTTTAAAAGGTATAATAAAACATATATAGACTAGAGTTTCTGGTTTATGGGTAAAACCATTGGTCTGTTTGGTTAAAATACTGATCTCCAGTGGGTAATAATACTATTTAATGGTGCCTTTCTCAATCCAGAAGGCAATTACTTCTTTGCCACTGTAAACCTCAATAAGAGTAATATGTGCATATATTTTCCTATTTATAGATCAGAATTAGTTTGCAATAGTACAACAAATCATACAGCTATGGAAAAAAAAATATATATAAACAACTGAATGAATATAAATAACACAGCTATACAATATTGCCATTGATATCTTTACTGAAAGAAGAAAATCAGACTATAATGGGCTCTTTTCTTCATGTCCGAAACACAAGGAAAATGCAATAAGCACTTCAGTTGTCTGCCCAGACACCATTCCCTTTCCCTTGTAAAAAAATTGCAATATACTAGCAACATTACAAAATTATTTTGTCATCCAAAAGCACCTGGAAAAGTTGATAGGAGATCTTTTTGAAAGTCTTCTTTAATGTTTTAATGTGCTTTAGCAGCTGTCTTCTTCATCTTTATTTTTTATCACTCATACTCCCTCTCATCAGCCTGTTTTCTCGTTTACTGAACAAAGCAGGACTCATCATATGGGTACCATTTCAGACATGTCTGGGGCCTCTGGCTGTAAAAGCCCTGTCCATTGGTCTGGTTTTTTTCACCAGGATCAAAGCCTCTCTCTGCTTTAAGTTCTGAGGAGTTTTAACATGTCGCATGTGTAGGATCAAGAAACTCCTATTTTTTTCATTTCCTGGAAATCTCCCAACAGGATAAATCACACATCCATGTTTGGGGTTGAGAGAGAGAGTCAGAGAAAGCAAGATTCATATCAGTTTGTGCTCAAAGTCTTAATGCATCAAGGAGAGATGGGTGTGGGGGATGTGGGGGATGTGGGGGGCGAAGCAGAACTGCAATAGGTAATATTTTATTTGAGATGATGATCTGTTCATAACCAAAAGCAAGGTAGAGCTGAACATTTATTAGAACACTTTATGAATACCCAACCTGCCTAAATGGGTATGGAAGAAGCTGGGCCTCCAAAACAACACATCCATTCTCTAAAAGGTGTAGCAAAGTAGCAGAAATAATAGCTCTTCCAACAAGATCCCACTTGCAACTCAGCCACAACACAACTGTATTTATTGGAAGTGTCGTATTCTCTTTACATTCTTTCACACTTTACTCTCCTCACACATTTATACCAGTATTTCACAACACCCAAGCCATCAAAAGTCACTGTGGCACGTCTCTTTAAATCTATGTCATCTGTAGAGTAGATAGTTCCAAATGTGCTCCTCAAGTTATTCGAGAGGTTTCTCTCTGCCACAGCAAAGCTCATGCTCCCTGTGGAACTTCTCAAATGTCCCAGAACAACTCCTTTCCTACCCCATAGGAATTTAACATGGCACGTAGGACATCCGTCCTGCACAATCTTTTGTGTAGAGCCATATCACACTCGGACTTACAAAAGCTCACCACTCACCCTGATTGTTCATGACATGAAGAGGATGATCTCAGACAATTTTAATCTTCAGGCATGGTACTTTGAGCTTCCCTCAGGATATGGTCCTTGCTTGGTAACACCAGTGCCTCTCCCCAGACAAAACAGGAGGTTACCAAAAAAAAACACCTTCTTGTGGTTCTGGTGCTAAATTAGCAAAGGTTTTCTCCTTGTTATGCTGAGCTACGAATAAATATATCAAGTTTTCCAGCAAATGCCTTCCAAGGTTTTCTTAATTCCATTAGACAGTGTGAAACCATGCATTCTAGCTGTACAGAATGGTAAACAGAATGGGAAGTGTTTCTGAGCATGCTGCGGATGGGGTAGGAAAATCAATAGTTTGTGAGGGAAAGCTTCCAGCAATATAGATTGTTTGAACTACTTACCATTATGTCAAATTCACTTTAACATCAGCAAACAGACACACTGTAAGATGAATATTGAGAGAAGCACTATTTCTACTGTTTGCATTTAAAGGCCTAAAGTTGTATAGATTTTTATAATCAACTAAGTCTTTATAATTCAATAACAAGGCTTTTATTTAACCCTTAAACAGTTGATGGACCAAGCATTCTTTTTCCAATTTGAATCAGGCAGAAGCCCAGTAAAATTTTTAGACAAAGTTTTTTCCCTTATTCACTCTCCTACATATTATTTAGAATTTTTAGAACACCCTCCTCAGTGGCAATCATTTTAATCAAGAGACCTGAAAGAACCTGAAAGGGGATTGTCATCCGAAAGAAAATAAACATCCCCCACCTTGAAAAAACACACCAAATATCATATCTGGTGGCTAGTTTCCTTGAAAAAAATACAATTTCCTCTCAAAAAGATATAGTCAACATGTGCTTAAAGTTAAATATGCACATAGTGTTGAACAGAGATGGAATTAAATTCTGTTGCAACAAAGGCTTACAGTAAGCATGTAATTGATTTCACTTTGAAACACAGGTGTCATGGTTTCAAATCAACTGGTCTACCAAAACTAAGGCCACATTCTGCATATAAGGTTCACAACTGGCCTGCATTTGCTCAGAACTGAGGAGTCCGTTGCATATTATGATTCATACTGGCTTGCATAGAAAAAGTGGTCATTACTGTTACTCAACCTGATGACCAAGACTCTAGTTTAATTTATTGTGGTCATACAAGACATTGTTTATTACCTACCTTGGGTAGGAAGATAGAAAATATGAGATATGGAAGCATAAACATAATTGAGGCTATTGGAACTTAAATGAAAAAGGGACAGACCTGCATTTACAACAATAGGTTTGTGTACCAGGATATCTTCAAACTTTTCTTAGACTTCTTTCCTAAGTCTCCTGCCAAGAGCCCAGATTTGCCCACACACTGAGGGAATATAAGCCAATCACTATCCTGAGGAGTCTTGGTTCTGCACTGTTATTTTAGCCAAAACATCTGAACCAGCTAACAGGCAGACCCTGATATATCCTTGCCCCAGGAACTTAGGATTTTAGATATCTAACTTGGTGCCTCATACACTCTTGAAATAATGTAACTACCTATTCAAGTAGGATTGATAGGGCTTTTGTTGAGCCTTTCTTATACCTGGGAAATCTTTAACACTTCCAGATGCACAGTTTTCCTTGCTGGCCTTCTGCTTATGGTGTTCAAAGTTTCATCAAGGGAGACAACTTATACAGTATATGTGGTGATATAGGTAAAAGCCTCTTTTCATTAAGTCTTATTAGTGGATGGTCACTGAATTCACTTGTCTAGAACTCAAGGCTGTCACAGAGCCAGTTTCAATAAACGGGAAAAGGAGGAGAGGAATTTTATATTACGTCAAAGGGTTTGGATGTGGAGGTATTAAGTGTAAAGAATGTGCATTATTTCTCAAATTCCTGTCAGAAATTGTTTACAGGACAGAGCTGAGGACATGAATGAGAACCACAGAATAAGAATGACATCATGTCTAACAAATTATAAACACACTTTAGTGACTGCATTGTTGACATAAGCAACATTTATCAAAACAGCAGGTGGACATCCATTTGCTTACACTTCGTTGTATTATGAAGCTGATGTGCGCTCACACACTCAAGCTCATCAGAACTTCTTTATAAACTGATATTTCAGGCCACCTACAAAGCCAGGATGGGTTTGCCAGTGCATGGTTTTGGAGAGCCTGTGCTAGACTTGGACACTATTTTGAGCACTTATTTTAAACCTGTTTTTAGGAAAGTCAAATTTTGAAAGCTCCAAGATTAAAATAAAACAGAGCATGCTTTTAAAGCTTTTGAATTTATTTTTTTTCTAAATTGGCTTCCCACCCAAGCTAAGGCACCTTCTAACAGTCTGCTGGCAAGATGCACAGCACTAGTCATGAAGCATCTGATTCGCTGTAAGCTGCTGCAGGTTTTAGTAACAGATCTGATTCTCTGAAAAAGAAATAAAACTAACAAACAACAACAACAATGACAAAAAGAGAATATGGCAACATTTCAGTAACAAATACAATTAGCATTCTAAGTATCCTTTAGCTTAGCTTAAGGCTTCATTTTGCCACAAAAATCTAATGATGCTATTGTTTAATTAAAAATTGCAACTTGCCATTTTGCTAACGGGAATATAACTTAAGTGATAATGTGACAAAAATTATCATTTTCTAACTACTTATATTACCTAAATATTTTATTCAGATGGCAGGTATACATTACTATGCCATCTGCAAAAGTTGCTGCATGACTGTTTACCCTGTACCTGAGCACCTTCCTGAAAAGTGCTAAATGCCATAACTTATATTCTCAATGTGTTTTATTTTAGTGTGATTGTACTCAATTTTATGAAATACATTTACACTGCTATATGTTTACACTAGCAAAGGTTAATAGGAAAATGTATACCCTGCACTAGAAACAAAAGGTAATGATGGTCATTAATTTATCTGGAGACTCAAAACTCAACCAGAATCACAGAATCACAGAAAAGAGGGGGTTGGAAGGGACCTTCAGTGATCATCTAGTTCAGCCCCCCTGCCAGAGCAGGTTCACCTAGAGCAGGCTGGACAGGAACGCATCCAGGCGGGTTTTGAAAATCTCCACCACCTCTCTGGGCAGTCTGTTCCAGTGCTCTGGCACCCTCAAAGTGAAGAAGTTTTTCCTTATATTTTCCAGATGTGGCCTCACCAGGGCAGAGGGGGAGGATGACCTCCCTCAACCTGTTGGCCACACTTTTCTTAATGCACCCCAGGAGACCATTGGCAACCTCCAGGTTTCTCCAGCTGTAACAAGGTGATGGAAATAGAGACCTCTGCTGCTTTTGAGATGCAAAAGCGTGGACCACCATCATTGTTCCAGACTTAGCAACTTTTCTTATTCATCCCGAAACCCAGGTCTTAGTGCATCAAGCAGTGAATTAATCTACCAAGAGATCCTTCTTGATGGGATGAGTACGTGCATTAAAGTTCTTGCAGCTGTTATTCACCTGAGCACATGACTTCCAAGAACTTCCCTTGATGATGGTGAACAGATGTTGAATAGGACTGGAAAAAAGAATTTATTTTTTTTAGACCCCTGAAGCTAGTAGTGTGTGTGATAGCAGGAGTTTCATTCCACACAACAACTGGAAGAAAAAAATTCTGCCTATAGTAGTCTTACTGTATATTTTAAGATCTTTTGGTTTACGTTAAATCAAGTGAATTACATTAAGAAATGTCAGTGGTTTTGCTGTGTGCTCTTTTCCTTCCCAGTGCTCACGTATGAAGCACCTGAATCTCTATCCTGTGTGCTTGGTGGGAATCTGCCTGGATGCTGAGTGCATAGGTCCTCTGAAGCAGTCTAGATAAGCAACTACGCAGCAGTAAAAGCAGGATCACTGGTGCTTGCAAACCCCGGAGTAAATAGTGGGAGTTCAAATTGTGTGCCTCCAAAAATTCTATGGATACCAGAGCAACACCGAAAGCTCATTAACATTCACATCATTCTCAGTCTCATTATCTCACCCAGATGTTTCTATGACTGTCCCTTTAAAGAATTCCTGTCTAAATTTTATTTACATTTGTTCAACAATATTGATGCTTAATGAATAAATGCAGTATGCTGTCAGTACTGGAGACTAATTACATCTATGTATGAGCCTGAGAACCTGATTGAAAAATCTGCAGTAACTAAACTGGGTTTAAATAAACACTTTAGTGTAGTGCTTTAATTACACTTTAGTTTGTAATGTAATTTTTGGCTGTTTAAACTATGATTTAGTCTGAGCTAATTACAAATGATTTTCTACTCGGTAATTAATAATAACAAAATTGTAATTAGACAGCTGCTCTGGATCAGGGTGGCAGTTTGTGTTAGCTGACTCATGGTAGACTGGCAGATAGACAAGAGCTGCATTTGGAGTCTGGGACATACTGCACCTTTCTGTGCTGCTTTTTCAGTCAGAGGAGCTGTTATAGTTGGGAATACTCCAAAATGCTCCTTGTTTTTGAGTACTAGAGTTTGATATTTGCAGTGGGAACTTCCGGTGCTTCTGACACTTCTGAAGTTACCTCTTTCTACCTGTGGCTGATAGAGATGGTGCAGGTTCCTTTTTCTTGCTCAACAGAAAAAAAGCCAACTTCAGGTTTTTCTACATGTTACTTGACTGCGTCACCATAAAGTACCCTAACTCATTGCAAGAAGCTTCAGTAGCACCAGCAGCTTTTTATCCATCACCCACATAAAAGCTACACACCCTACAATAAAGGAAATGTAAGCTAGGGATGATACTTCCGTATTTCACCATCTCAATAAATGCTCCATACACCAGAAGTGTTTGGTGACAAAACACCCTCTCTGATACCAGTATCCTTCCTTATCCCAAATGCTGGAGACCCAGTGAATTGAATCAGTCACATAATGCTCCAAATACTGCTGTACTTCTGCTGGTTTGGAAGCTTCTTCCTCTGTATTCATATTCAGGAGGCCAAGATAAACTGTGACTCTTCAGACTTACAGTCAGATAGCCATCTCAACTGTCTAGTAATCACCAGGGATTGATTCCTGGAGCCTAAACAGATCCCTGAAAAAGACCAAGTACACACTGCTACCTCCCATCTCCATTTGGGGTTCCAGAGTTGTCAGCTTCTGGCATTGACTCTATTTATTGCTCAGATTGTGTTGCAGATGTTTTGCATTTTGAAAATGCAGAAACATTTCCTTAGTTTTGATCAAAAATACTTTAAAAGTTTTAACAGGCTGGCTTTGGGATACATTTTTTATCCGCTTATTCAAAGTAAAGTATAAATTTGCTCAAAGTTGGAGGAAAATAAAAACAATCACTCTGTTCATTTGAACAGACCAGCAATCATGTTTATGCCACCTAACGGAAGATAACTATTGAACACTAAATGATACACTGACAAACATGCTTCACATGCATTAAGATCAGAAACTGCTATAAGCTATGATGTTGTCCGCATGTAGAGAATGTATAGCTGAAGTGAGATTTTGTCAGAATTGATTCTATACATGTTTAAATACACACAGAGCTGTACCACTGGAGGATCTTAAATACATACCGCTGCCACCTCGTTGCTTACAGTAACCTCATGTCCAAATATATCTGAGTTACTAGCAAATTTGATGTGTCTCTAATTGAAAAATCCACTTAAGGATTAACAAATCACCAGGAACATTTGCACTAAAATGTAACTATAAATCAGTCATATAAATAGGAACCTTAATACCACTTCCAGACTATAATTATGTAAGTAGTTTGAACAACATACTGTAGCTGATGTTTTACCTAAAAATACTTATTTCAAAGCATGTTGCCTTCTAACAGAGCATAATCATCAATTTTACAATGTCTCCTATGAACTATTTACACAGGAAGAGATGAATGATTTTGTCTAAGTTTAAAATCTAAACCCCCAGACTGTCCTAACTTAGGGCAGGATCATAAAATTGCAAAACAGAATAAAATGACAAGACACAAAAATGTAGAAAATAGTACCTGCCTCAACACTGTCTCTTTTTGTGGTCTACAGAGAGCAAGATAAATCAATCTGAAAATAGATGTGTTTAATTAAAAATCATCTATGTATCCCTTTTCTGCCTATTTTGGAGCACTCCTCTGTTAAAATTGCCCTTGATCTTGTTCTGGTAAGATTCTGTGAAATACTTCATAGACGCATATTTCAGTCCTTCAGGTTTCTGATATATTTCCTTATGCAAATTTAAACTGATTCCTAAATTTAAGTAACAGCTCTTTCTCCATTGTCATTTCTTTCTAAGTTCTCAGTGAAACTTCATAAATTAAAAAGGGAAGCTTTGGGTTTTTTTGGCTTCCTAAATTGTTGTGAGCAGCAAAAGTTAAGTATGTCTTAAAAAAATCAATAGTGCAGCTATATACACTCTGTAAGTGGATTAAAAAAGAGCCCTATTTTTAAATGAAATACCATTTTTCTAGGGATGTTTACTCACAACTACTGGATCTAAGCTAGCTGGCATCATTCTGTAAGCTATTATTGAATGGATTTTTGTCTGGTCTTCTAGGCAAATGTAACATGCACCCTGGCAATTTTCAAAGCACTAAATCTCACACCCAGTCACCTTAGCAACAATACTTTGCCCCTAATTTTGATGTACTTGCTTTGATTACAACACTAAAGTTTCAATTCTCATACCCATTGTATGATGGAATAGAACAACATGAGCAAGTAGGAAGAAGATACAAAATTATGAATTTTAAAGTTTTCCAAAAACTATTTTAAACTTTTTTCTGTGGTATCTTTCTGTGGGCATAAACTTCCGTTTGAAAAAAGACAATATGTAATGGAGGCATAAGTTAAAACACATAGCTCCTTTGAATCTGCTCCTATTTTTAATGTTTTTCCAGACTAAGAGGAAATCCGGGCTGAAGTCTTTCAGCTCCTCAGAAGAAAACAGGACGATCACAGCATAGGATTACTAAAGCAAAAGTACCTAAATTAAGATGTAAAGCTTTTGAGCTTGTTGGTGGATTGACTCTTAAAGTAATTTATGGCTACAAATTCTTTACTAGATTTTTGTTTTGTTTTGGGGGCTAGGGATTCTTTTTGTCAGCTGAGTTTAGAGTACCCTGGAAATAACCTTGAAGTCTTTATTTGTCCCCACAGCTTCTGATTTAAGAGCTGAATTTAGGTTCAGTATTTTCTGCCTCAGTACTTTGGTCTATGGATTCTGTGGTTTAATGAGTTGTGTAGCGCTAAATACTAAAAATGACTTACATTATAGGTGACACAAGTGACAAAAGGAAGACTAGTGAAAATGTGGGCATTGCACAATAAGTTGGGGGACCTGCTTACACAGAACATGGAAAAGGCTAAAGTGTTGAATGCCTTCTTTAAGTCAGTCTTTACGAGCAAGATCAGCCTTCAGGAATCCCAGGTCCTGGAGACTACGGGGAAAGGCTGGAGCAAGGAAGATGTACCCTTAGTGGAAGAGGATCAGATCAGGGAATACTTAGGCAAACTGGACATACAAAAGTACTTGGGCCCTGATGGGATGCACTCACAAGAACTGAGGGAGCTGGCTGATGTCATTGTGAGGCCACTCTCAATAATCTTTGATCAATCACGGCAACTAGAAAAGCCCAAGAACTGGAGGAAAACAAATGTCACTCCTACATTCAAGAAGGTCAAGAAGGAAGCCTCAGGGAACCACAGGCAAGGTCAGGCAAGGCTGCATGGCTGGGCCCAGAGGCTGGTGATCAGTGTCTTGAAATCTATTTGGAGGCCAGTAGATAGCAGTATACCCCAGGGGTCAGTACTGGGTGCAGTCCCATTTAACATTGTCATTAATGATCTGGATGATGGGGTTGAGTGTACCCTGAGCAAGTTTGCAGATGACACGAAATTAGGAGGAGTGCTTGTGACACCAGAAGGACCTCAACAGGCTGGAGTATTGAGCTGACAGAAACTTCAGGCATTTCAACAGAGAAAAGTGCAAAGTCCTGCACGTGGCGGGGCATAACATCATGCACTGGTATATGCTGGGGGACACCAAAGAAGCTTAGCAGAAAAGGATATGGGGGTCATGGTGGGCACAAAGTTGACCATAAAGCAGCAAAGTGCCTTTGTGGCAAAGGCGGCTAATAGTGTCCTTAGGCATTAGGAGGTGTTTCCTCCAGGTTTCAGGGGGTGATCAGTCCCCTCTCCTCAGAACTAGTGAGGAGAGGAGAACACATTACACGTTGGTGTACTGTGCCCACTCCTGTACTGTGTCCAACCATTGCTGGAGGGACATGCTCGGAGAGAGTGTCCGGAGCAGATCCCCACTGCGGCACTACAACCCGCACAGCTGGGCCACTGATCATGGCCCCTACGCTGGCAGAAGGGGGCCTGTGGGGAGCCACCGAGCCCAGAGGCCGGGCACAGCTCCGGGTGCCTCCTCCCAGCAGGGTCCCAGAGCTTCTCGGCAGCAAGCTCCGCTGAGCGCAGGGCAGTGCCTGGTCGGCCCTGTGGCTGCAGCCTGCGAGTGCATCGGCAGAGCGGTGCGGCGAGCTTGGGTTTTTGCCCACTGTTGCATCCAATAAACATCCAGGTGCTTTCCATGGGCTATTTTTTTCTCCAAAAAAAGGACCTGGCCTTCCTGGTGGACTCCAAGTTGAACACAAGCCAGCAGTGTGCCCTTAAGGTAAAAAAGAGGCAACAGCATCCTGGGCCACACTAGGAGGAGTGTTGCCTGCAGGCTGATGGACATGATCCTTCCCTTCTCTTCATCACTGGTGAGGCCACACTTTGAATACTGTGCCCAGTTCTGCGGTCCCCAGTACAAGTGAGACATGGACATACTGGTGAGCATCCCGTGATGCACCACTAAGATGATAAAAGGACTGGAGGACCTCTCCTATGAGGAAAGGCTGAGAGGTCTGGCACTTTTCACCCTGGAGAAGAGAAGGCTCAGTGGGGATTTTATTGATGTGTACAAATACGTGAAGGGAGGGTGCAAAGAGGATGGAGCCAGGCTCTTTGCACTGGTGCCCAGTGGCAGAACAAGATGCAATGGGCACAAACTGAAATACGGGAGGTTCCCTCTGAACAACAGGAAAAGCTTTTTCACTGTGAAGGTGACCGAGCACTGTCCCAGGTTGTCCAGAGAGGTTATGGAGCCTCCATCCTTGCAGGTATTCAAAAGCCATCTGGACATGGTCCTGGGCAACCATATCTGGGTGGCCCAGGGGTTTGAGCAAGATTACCTCCAGAAGTCCTTTCCAACCTCAACCATTCTATGATTCTGTGATGTCATATCTCTCTGATCTTTCTCACATTATGCTCTAAGGGACAAGATTCTTTGACTTGTTTTTATTGTTCTGTTTTTATAGTAAAACCTCAGTTCTCATACAGCACCATTGATTTTGAATCTTTATACTTTTTTATATAAAACAAATGAATATCAAGTCCTTTCAGGAGGACATAACATGATATGAATGCCTCACATAGTTGAGCAACTCATTAATTTCCTGGACCTTTATGAGGAAAACACAAATAAGAAAGTAGAAACACTCTAGTGTCTTTAGGAAGAGACCGTCTTCTTGTACACCTCTTGTATGTTTTATTACAAATTGACAGATTGATTCATAAAGATTTCCCCATATGAAAGATTAATGGTGATCAATTGACTAAATTCTCATCTCATGTTCAGGAATGAAATTTCAATTTAGTTCAGGCAACATTTGAGTGTGTGCAGGTGGATGTGTGGTTTTGTGTGTGTCTGCATGTCCACATGCATTTAGATGATGTTTGCCCCTTTCTAAGAATAAAAATAAAAAAATTAGGCCTGATTTTTTTCTTATTTATATTCTCATAGATCAGTTATGCTCTGTAGTCAAAGGAACTCCACATGCCTAACACAACTGAGAAAGGACTCAAACATGTAAGGGTTTGTGGTGACTTTGTCTAGATTGTTTTCCTTTGAGGTTACTCACCTCATGTCCTTTTTTCCCTTCTGAAGAGACATAAAGTCTGTCAAAATAAAATCTTTTGGAACCACTTGACGGCTTCACTTTGTTCAGCACAACATTCAAATGGTACAGGCAACCCTTTGACTTTAGTCAAACATGCTGCCAGCCAAAAGAACAGAATAGTAACTCAGTGAAAAGGGTAGAGAGAAAAATATTTTTCTTCATCTTACCGGGTAATATGAAAATGTTTTTTAATTAAATCTAAACAAAGCTTCAAATTCTTGTAAGGTTTGGAATATTAACTTGATTAGAGAAAAAGTTTTTGTCTGGACATGAAACTGGTTTCTGCTTCAGTTCAGACTGAGATATGAAGAAGTTAAATGTAGTCAAAAGTCAATAAGAAACAGTAATTTAAGTGCCTAGTATTTTAAAGCATGGAGAAAAGCCCATAAATTCCTTATGTACATTTTAAATATTTTGTTACAATGTTAATACAGCGACTGCCCTTAAAAAGTCAACATTTGCCAAAAGCTGCAAGAAGGTGAGAGTAAGACACTACAGTAGTTCCCTGTATTGGGTAGAGAAATTAATTGTAACATGGCTGAGGCATTGTGTGGCACGTTTCTAGAAATATATTTTGAAGGAAAAGGATTTCATAAGTCTTTGTTTCAGGACATTTGTTTATGAGATGAAAATCAAAACATGTAGCCATTGTTTGCAAGGATAAAAGCAACTAAGATATCAGACCACTTAATAAAAGAACACTAATTTATCAGATACTCCATACTAACTTTTGACTTTGTCATGTATTCTTGATTAAATGGAAGAATATATCTATTGTTTCCCTTAGATATTTACTGGTTTTTTTACTTGTTTGTATTCCTAAGTTTACAATGAAAACTTTATCCGAGTGGTATTAAAAGTCAGTCTAGTAACACATCAGCCTTAGAAATAGTATTTCCTTATGCTTCCAATTGAAATTAACAATACCAATATTTAGTGATCCATTAAGAATTTAATTTCTTCTTTTACTTCTGCAAGTTGAAATCAGTAGTAAATCAACTTCGTTGAAGAGCTGTAAAGCTAGAGCAAATTCAATCAAAACCATATCCTAAATATACAGTGGTATTTTAATCCTAGGTAATTCAGTTTCCTTGCCTGTAGTTTTAAGTACCTTCCAAAACTGCAATAGCTGGTACTACGTCTACACCATCTAATACTTCCCAAAGGTTTTGAACATCTACCACATTTTTTTCTAGTCACAAATGATATGGAACAAATTAAAAGGAAATTAATCTCTTCGAAGTCAGATGTTAAGGTACAGAATTACCTGGATCATTTAAACAGAAGATTGCACCCTAAATCATCCAGAGTAAGGTGGCTGACCTAGAGCATTTGTCACTGGCCATAGAACAGATGTTATAAATGCTATGGGATAGCATCAAATACCTTAAGCAATCATTGCCACAGAAAATTCTCATTAAGAAAGCCTAAAAATGGCATCATTAATTCATGACTCTTCATCTAGGATCCAGTTCATCACGGGTCTTCAATACTTGCATACTTCAAGCGCGTATACATCCCACTGAAGTCAATAGATGCATTCAAAAGCACTAGATCAGAGGGATACTTTACTCTTTGTTGAAAAAAGGCCAGGTCTTCAGAAGCAGTCTCCAGTGTTGAACATTGTCTGTTCTTTCTGTGTTTACCAGTGCTTAGCAAAGTGACTGAAACACCTAAACTTCATAATAAAATGACCAAATTATCAAGTAACTCAGAATTTTAACAGCCTCAGAACAGGGGTTTAGAGAAAAGTCTCATTACAGCTCTTTTAGAGTGGAAAAAAACTATGGCAGACCACCAGCCTGGTAATGACACAAAAACATTAAGCGTATTAAGAGACCCTTGTCTTAGGAAACTACCAGTCATAAGCCATCAGAATTACCAGTAGCTCACTTTATATGACAATGCTGTGACTGTCTGGCACACATATTTACAATGACAAACCAGATTTCCTGGAAAGTAGCAACTTAATTTTTTAACTTTTTTTATTTTTTTAAAAAAGTACCTACAGTACTGCCTGCTTTTTAGAAAAACAAAAGGGGATGTGTTTGTCTTTGGAGATGCTTCTAGAGTTCTGTCAATACAATATAATGCAATGTTTCCAAAGCTGGTACAAGGAAGCAGAAAAAAAATCAGCCTTCAGCAGAAAGAAGGAGAATTTCACACAGCAGCTGCTGTTTGCAAGGAATCTTAACAGGTAGACTAATGTTTTACTTTTTTTAAATGATGTGCATAAACAATCTGCCATGGATTGGTTGGGGAAATAGTATTTTTCACAGATGTCACAAGGAACTTCATCCGTTGTTCATATTCTGACATCTTTCTCCTTTGTCTGCGAATACAGGGCACATATTACATGCAAGTGTATTGGATTTGCATGTCAAGGTTTTGGTAGCGGGGGGACTACAGGGGGTGCTTCTGTGAGAAGATGTCAGGACTTTCCTTTATGTCCAGCACATCCAGTGCCAGCTGGCTCTAAGAGGAACTTGCCAATTGCCAAGGCCAAGCCCGTCAGTGATGGTCGTGACACCTCTGGGATAATATATTTTGAAAGGGGAATAAAATGTTGCACAATTTCAGCCAAAGAGAGGATTGAGAATATGTGAGAGAAACAACTCTGTGGACACCAAGATGAGTGAAGAAGGAGGGGGAGGAGGTGTCCCATGCGCTGGAGCAGAGGTTATCCTGCAGGCTGTGGTGAAGACCATGGTGAGGTAGGCTGTGCCCTTGCAGACC
The DNA here is from genome assembly GCF_964199755.1 of Larus michahellis. Classification (NCBI taxonomy): domain Eukaryota; kingdom Metazoa; phylum Chordata; class Aves; order Charadriiformes; family Laridae; genus Larus; species Larus michahellis. The sequence goes on along the minus strand of NC_133930.1, from coordinate 41,404,139 downwards.
ATAGAGGTTAACAGTGGAGCAGATAACCACCTGCAGCCTGTGGAAACTCCAAGCCAGAGCAGATGGATGTCTGAAGGAGGCTGTGACCCCATGGGAAGCCCAAACTGGAGCAGACTTTCTGTCAGGACCTGTGGATACATGGAGAGAGGAGGCCACGCTGGAGCAAGTTTGCTGGCAGGAGTTGTGAGCCTGTGGGGGACCAACGCTGGAGCAGTCTGTTCCTGAAGGACTGCACCCCATGGAAGGGACCCACACTGGAGAAGGGGAAGACCGTGAGGAGTCCTCCCCCTGAGGAGGAAGAAGCAGCAGAGACACCATGTGATAAACTGAGTCAACCCACATTCCCTGTCCCCCTGGACCATTTGTGTGGAGGAGGCAGAGAAATCAGGAGTGAAGCTGGGCCTGAGAAGAAGGGAGGGGTGGGGGGAAAGTGTTTTAAGATTTAGGTTTTATTTCTTATTACCCTACTCTGATTTGATTGGCAATAAATTTAATTAATTTCCCTGAGTCAAGTTGGTTTTGCCCATGATGGTAATTGGTGAATGATCTCTCCCTGTCCTTACCTCAACCCATGAGCCTTTTGTCATATTTTTCTCCCCCTGTCCAGCTGATTAGGGGAGTGATAGATCAGCTTTGGTGGGCACCTGGCATCTAGACAGGGTCAGCTCACCACAGCAAGTATTGCTATTGATCTTTGTTTTCTATGGGTTCTCTGCATCATGTATCTATAAGTATTCAGGCTCATGGGACAAAAGGTAAACCTGCAAAGTCTTGACTACATTTTTTAGATTTCTAAAACTTGCTTTCTCATTAGAGTAATGCATTTGATTAAGAACCAGCAGGGTGTGGGTATAGCTGTAATTTCTCTGCCACCGTAGTGCAGTCTGACTATTCCTCGTATTCTTTTGTTTCCCATCCTTATGCAGACATCGAACTTTCTTGAATCTCTGGATCTGCCACAGAAATTATCAGGAGGGGTTTGGTAGTTTATATGGGACAGGAGACCACATTAAATGACTGCAATGTCCCCACCTAAATTTGGGAACTGTGGGTCATGCTAAAACCTTGAATGGGAAAGGTTGAGTCAAATCTTAAAGAATAGATGCAGGATATCTTGTTGCAAGCCTTCTCTTCTACAAGATACTGTCAGATCTCTGCTGCTGCAGACAATGGCTCTTCTGCCAAGGGGCAGTTCAAACAGTTGTATCTGCCTTTCTTCCTCTACATTTCAAAGCAAGATTGCTTTGAAAAAGTCCCTGCTTGTAGGAAAGAGCTTCCTGACTCTCTGTTTCTAGTGTAGGGAAGACTTTTTCTTTTATACTTTGATTATGTCTCAGATATTTCAGGAGTACATGAGAGGGATGGTTGATTATCACTTCATTTCTAAGTGTTCAGAAAATTATTTAAGTGATACTAGAGGAACAAAAGTCTCCCTGTCAGTCAGTGCTCAGGGGCTAAGGAAGAACGACAAGAAAATTACAGGTCCAAACAGAAGAACAGGTAAATGCTGCAATAAAATAGAGTTATATGATATAATTTTAAGTTTCTTCCCTCTCTTCTTGATAATAAATAATAACAAAACCACCTCAATAAATTCACAGCTAAAACTGAATTAGAGAGAATGCACAATTTTCCAGTCAAATCCTCCTATTGCATCAAATCCAAAGTTTAGCAAACTCCTTGTCCTTTCAAAGAGTCTACCTCAGATTATGCAATACTCCTTAGGCTGAGAGGAGGACTTCCATAAAATCACTCCTGACTAGAGCAACGAAAACAGACAGCATAAGCCTACAAGGTGACCAAGTGCCAAATTTTCAAATTTAGTATGATTTACATGGTTTGTGTCTACTTAAGTACTCTGTTTCACAGGAAAAATGTCACTCTGAAGTGAATTCCTTTATGCAACTAATGAGTGCATATTGGTTCATTTTCATATGCGTGAAAAAGTTTCATTTTGGAGGACACTAACACTGAACCTGTGTCCAGAAACTCCCAGGGTGTTCAGCCACCTGAGATGGAAGATAAGGATGGAGAGCAGAACAACCCACCCGTAACCCAGGAGGAAGTAATTAATGATCTGCTTTTCCACCTAGTCTATGGGGCCGGATGGAATTCACCCAAGAGTACTCAGGGAGCTGGCAGGAGAGCTCACCAAGCCTCTCTCCGTCATTTATCAACAATCCTGCTCAACAGGGGAGGTACCAGATGACTGGAGGGTGGCTAATGTGACGCCCATCTACGAGAAGGGTCGGAAGGAGGATCCGGGGAACTACGGGCCTGTCAGCCTGACCTCGGTACCAGGAAAGATCATGGAGAAGATCATCTTGAGCGAGCTCTCACGACAAGTGCAGGGCAGCCAAGGGATCAGGGCCAGCCAGCATGGGTTTAGGAAAGGGAGGTCCTGCTTAACCAACCTGATCTCTTTCTATGACCATGTGACCCGCCTTCTGGATGCAGGGATGGCTGTGGACGTTGTCTATCTGGACTTTGATAAGGCCTTTGACACCGTCCCCCACAGCATTCTCCTGGAGAAGCTGGCGAATCATGGCATAGACAAGTGTACTCTTCACTGGGTTAAAAACTGGCTGGATGGCCGTGCCCAGAGAGTTGTGACTAATGGGGTGAAATCTTGTGGTGGCTGGTCACCAGTGGTGTCCCTCAGGATTCAGTTTTGGGGCCAGTTTTGTTTGCTATCTTTATCAATGATCTGGATGAGGGGATTGAGTGCACCCTCAGTAAGCTTGCAGACGACACCAAAGTAGGTGGGAGTGTTGATCTGCTTGAAGGTAGGAAGGCTCTACAGAGGGACCTGGACAGGTTGGATCGATGGGCCAAGGCCAACTGTATGAGGTTTAATAAGGCCAAGTGCCGGGTCCTGCATTTCTGTCACAACAACCCCAAGCAACGCTACAGGCTTGGGGAAGAGTGGCTGGAAAGCTGCCCGGCAGAAAAGGACCTGGGGGTGCTGGTGGACAGCCAGCTTAACATGAGCCAGCAGTGTGCCCAGGTGGCCAAGAAGGCCAACAGCATTCTGGCTTGTATCAGGAATAGCGTGGCCAGCAGGAGCAGGGAAGTGATCGTGCCTCTGTACTCGGCACTGGTGAGGCCTCACCTCGAGTGCTGTGTTCAGTTCTGGGCCCCTCTGTACCAGAGGGACATTGAAGTGCTGGAGCGTGTCCAGAGGAGAGCTGCCAGGCTGGTGAGGGGTCTGGAGACCAGGTCATATGAGGAGAGGCTGAGGGAGCTGGGCATGTTTAGCTTGGAGAAGAGGAGGCTGAGGGGAGACCTCATTGCCCTCTACAACTATCTGAAAGGAGGTTGTAGAGAGGTGGGTGTTGGCCTCTTCTCCCAGGTGAATAATGACAGGACCAGAGGAAATGGTCTGGAGTTGTGGCAGGGGAGGTTCATGTTAGATATTAGGAAGAATTACTTTACTGAAAGAGTGGTCAGGCACTGGAACAGCCTGCCCAGGGAGGTGGTTGAGTCACCATCCCTAGAGGTGTTTAAGAAACATCTAGATGTGGCACTTCAGGGCGTGCTCTAGTGGCAGAGATTTTAGCGGGGGTTTTTTGTGGGTATGGTTGGAGTTGATGATCTCAAAGGTCCTTTCCAACCATGAAGATTCTATGATTCACCAAACACACCCAGCCTCCCGTAACACTCCAGAGCTGTTACTGAACCTTACACAGCCTTAAACTATACCTCTGATAGCAACATTTGGTCCAGCAGACCGGACTAAATACAGCCTCCAACAGTATTCAGTACAGGTGCCAGGGTCTCAGCACAAGCTGCTCCAGTCTCCTGATCAGATGATCACTCAGGTGGGAAGGGAGGTCTCTAAATCCAGCCTCCTGCCCAGATCCAATTCATCAATGAGTTAAAACCAGGCTTTCCCTGCCCAAGTCAAGGCTTGAAAACCCCCAAACACAGAAACTCCATAGCTACCCTGGGCAACATATTCCAATTTTGATCAATTCCTATTGCACCAAATTGCTGCTTCATGTAAACATATCCACAGGAACACACAGGTATTAGAACTGTTCATTATATGAAAAATCTCGTATTGCCCTTTTTTCCATTATTTTTACCCTTCCTGTAAAATAGCAATAGATACTGCTTTTTGCAAGTAAAGGGATGTGTGGGTGAAATTCAGTTTGTGTTTCAACTTCTGAAAGAGAGATACAGCATTCCAGAGGATTTATACAGTCTAATTCTGCTTCTAGTTGCGATGGTTAATTTTTTCTGCACACCTTTGAATAATTCCATTGATAATGCCACTGCACAAATGGTCATTTCTATCAGTGGAGGTTAAGGTTAGGCAAACATTTGTCAAGAATGTTATATGTTTAGTGTCCCTGACCCAGGTGAAGGAGTGGTCTAAATTTTTATTGTTTTTTTTCCAGTCTTTATTCTGAATCTGTAATATATCACTTCAACTCAGAATTGTCCTGGTCCAACCACAGTTTCACTGGAAGTATAGCATGAAGCATACAGATGCATCCTATGTTGTGCAGCATGCAATAGCATCTGATGATGTTGACTGTCATGTTTATTTAAAGAGCAAGGTTGATAGTAAAGGGGTTTTGTAACAATCACTTTCCTTCAGCATGTGGAGCAGCCATGTGCACCAACACAAGACATACAGCACATCTGTACTTTTCAGCTCCTCTTTCAGCTAGCATTTAAGAAGAAAAATAACAAAATGGCCCATCTTGTTAAACACTCGTTCAGATTTCTTTCTATGTATGATGGGCTTCCCACAACTGCTACATAAAGTACCAATTGAAACCAGCCCTGTCATATATACTTCTACAAAATATGAACAGTGCTAAATACTTTAAAGTGAATCGATTTCCAGTGAAAGTGTTTTAACCTCCTTTTAGGTCAAGAAATAGCAATTTTCCAAGCTCACTGTAACCTGAGAATTAATCCTGAGAGACGGGTGTGCGCTGCATACTTCATTTAGTCTGTGAAATTTATTGAAAATACTCTTTCTCAAAACTGTACTTGAAGCTTTCTATTATAAATTTTAGGTGTGGTTCCTCTAACTTGTATTCTAAGTTGTATTCAGAGTTGATTTCTCTCAGATCAACTAGAGGATTTGCAATTCGCAATCTCTTCCTTTGTTAAGAATATAACAACAAAATGAGCAGCAAAACATGACAGGGTATGCTCATACATATAAAACTTGGGTACACTGCTGAAGCAATTTGCAAGTAAAAATATGCACTCTTTGTGCATTCACAAGAGTGGAGTACTTATGAAAATGACATTCTGGCTCTAGTCAATCAAGGGTGTTTTGTGTTGAAATTCTATTTCTAGATGCATTGCATTCGAGATTCAGTACATCGAAGAATAACAGCAGAAAAAGCATGGCTCACACTGTTGACCCCATAAACAGCTGGTGGTGCAAGGAGATAAATATTAATTCTTACAGTAGTTTCTCAAGTGACTCTAACCATGCAGTATCAGAATGCTTCATTCCACAGATCAATGAAATATTGTTACTATTCCTCTTAGATGCCTGTCTATTTTTACTATTAATCATAGAAAATGTTTCATTTCCTTCATAAAATAGCCATTTGTTCTTCATCCTTAAACCATTTATTCCTAGAGATGAATATGCCCCATCAGTAATTGAGATCAGGTGTTTGGTATAACACATGGCTCTGTACTAGTGGAATATTTTTTAATTTATTAGATGGTGCCATTTTTTTCCTTCTAATAATGAAATAAATTAGCCACTGCAGCCTGTTGTCCATGGACATTCAACCTGCAGAGAATTGGCTCATTGCATGATACTCACACCTCTCACATTTTTAGCTCCAGGCTTTCACAAAATGTAAATTTAGGGAAAAATATTCAAGAGGCATAAATGAACTTGTGAAGATGTGTAGGAGTTGTCCAGCTAATTTCCAGTGGCAGTTTTAAAATCCTCTCCTGAAAATGCCGTGGGTTTTTTTTCCTAACGTGTGTTTTTCCCATCAAGGTTATCACCATAATAACTCTATAAACATAATGAAATCTACACTGTATTCCAAGCATGTGCCAAAATACCTGCTCTACTGGGTCAGGACAATGCCAAACACCTCAAATGATAGGGAAAGCACTGGTATGGTAAACCTGTGAATGGTTTCATTGCAGAGATAAAGTTCCCGTTATGATTAGATAATAGATCTCAAATTTGACATATATTAAAGCCCAAACTGAAATTTCAATGACACCAACAGGTCAACAGAAATGTAAACACCAATTTTAAATACATGGAGCACAACTACATCATAGCCGCTTAACCTTATCATGACTCTATACTGCATGTAAAGTTCCTTGCAGATTTCTTGCATTAGTGAATCACAGCAGTATCACCAAAATTTGGCCTACCGTTTTCCTCTAAGTTTCTGCACCTGTTGTCAAGCTCCACGTTGACATCAGTGGAATTGGTTGGTCCATTTACTTTCCCTCTGCAAAGTATCTGACATTTTGTTTCTTCATAGAATCACAGAACGGTAGGGGTTGGAAGGGACCTCTGGAGATCATCTAGTCCAACCCCCCTGCCAGAGCAGGGTCACCTAGAGAAGGTAGCACAGGAACACGTCCAGGCGGGTTTTGAATGTCTCCAGAGTTGGAGACTCCACCACCTCTCTGGGCAGCCTGTGCCAGTGCTCTGCCACCCCCAAAGTAAAGAAGTTCCTCTTCATGTTTAAGTGGAACTTCCTATGCTCAAGTTTGTGCCCATTACCTCTTGTCCTGTCGCTGGCCCCATCCTCCTGACACCCACCCTTTAAGTATTTATAAGTGTTGATAAGGTCCCCCCTCAGCCGTCTTTCTTCCAGACTGAAGAGACCCAAATCCCTCAGCCTTTCTTCATAGGAGAAGTGTTCCAAACCCCTAATCACCTTTGTAGCCCTTTGTTGCACCCTCTCCAGCAGTTCCCTGTCCTTCTTGAACCAGGGAGCCCAGAACTGGACACAGTACTCCAGGTGCAGCCTCACCAAGGCAGAGTAGAGGGGGAGGATGACCTCCCTCCACCTGCTGGCCACACTCTTCTTGATGCACCCCAGGATGCCATTGGCCTTCTTGGCTACAAGGGTACACTACTGGCTCAGTACTTCTGATAGCTTTCTTTTCCTCCACGTGCCTTGAGATGACGCCCAGAGCGAGCTGTTCCATCATCTTTCCAGGGATGGAGGTGAGGCTGACCAGCCTGTAGTTCCCCGGGTAGAGTAGACCTGCCTGTAGTTCTTCAGCCAAAGAAACACAAAACCTTCCTGTCTCAAACAGAATTGCTAAGCTGCAGTTGCAATCTTTCTGTTTTGCTTAATACATAACATCCATTGCTTATTCCTGATGAGCGCCCTTGGTCTGTGGCATTTTTACTTCTTCTCGTGTGGAGAGATCTCATCCAGTCAACTTCAGACTTGTGTGTGTGCATGTGTTTATCTCAAAAAATAGTTCTAATTCTTTATTTCTAAGAAAATAAGTTCAAGAATGACCTGTGCTAGGAAAATAGACTATTGACCTTGCAAACTGCATGAAAAACTCCTGCCAATAAGAAAGGGGAAGAATGAGTTTTCATATATCTTTTCGCTCTTGAATTTCCTGGGCAAAACATATGTGCTCTGAATTGAGGATACTTTGCTGACAAAGAAACACCGGTAATGGGTGAAGATGCCCATTACTGAAAGAAAATGAGAATACAGCCTGTTAGTCCGTGAAAAATGTCCCTACTTCTAATATATATCTATTTGCCTCTGTTTCCAAGATATTCTGCTGTACATACACACAGACCTACAAAGTAGTCAAAATATATGTAAATATAGTTTCAATCCACAAGCTCAAGTTAGCATTTCTTACTGAAAGTTACTGCTGTCTGTAGATCAAATCTGTCAGTTCTTAGACAAAACTCTCTGTAGTCGTTTCACAATTTTCGCTTGAATAAAGAGTCAGTATGGACTATAGTTAATGCATCTTTTATATATTCTTTGAGTGATAGCCACTTCATCATGCCTCTACCAAAATTCCTGAATTTTAGCTCACTGATTAATTTCCAAAGCTCTAATATGAAAAGCAGCTGTCATTATGGATTAATGTACTTGAAATACTTCCTCAGCATTTACAGTGTTTCCCTATCTTCTTAGAAATTAACAGTTAATAAAAACGTTGTTATGCACAGCTCCAGGTGCTATAAACATGTCTGAAAGTGTTTTGGTTCCCTTTTTTTCCTTTCTGTATGCTCAGTTTTCACCAAATTTCTGCCCCATAATGCAATTAAAATGTGTAAAAAGATAGCAAAGGAATAATGTAAACCAAATGCAAATCTAAGTGTGTAAGAGGATAAATATACCTTATATAAATCTACTACATTTCAACAGTTTCCTGTATGTGCCACATTGTAAAGTGGGTGTAAAACACCAATGTGAATCACTGTATATTGTACAGGGAACTTGGAAATCAGGTCCATGGTTTTCTTGTATAGGAAATGTGTTTGAATCTCAACTTCTCATGACACTGGAGAGGCAAAACCGTGGCAGAGCTAATGGTCCAATCAGCCTTAGGCTGCTTCTAAAGAAGCAAACTTATCCATGCTATTTAGTGGCATATTATTACAGGCATCTCCCAGTAGCCTCACCATCATTCACTTCCCAAATAACTTTCAGGTGTGCCTGCGCAACAGCGTATGGCAGGGCTTCCTTTAAATAGCAGTGCACGTGAGACAAACCTGTCCTCAGAGGAAATGGAAGAATGTACCCACACTGGTGGAAGCCTTGCCATGCACTTTTTCTTGGCCCAAAAAACCACAGAGCATTCCCTGTTTCATTTATGAAGAAAGGAAGGGCGTGGGGGGAAAATTGACAGACAGAAAGACAAATAAATTGGTATAGACATACTAATTTTGGAGCTGATGGAAAGCAGCAGGATACAGTACTGGCTAAGGCTACCCCAGACTATGTATTAATGAAAATATTCCAAAATAATCTTGATGGGCCTGACATATTTCTCCATTTACTGAGTTATATTTTGAGACTGATTTTGATTTTACCTACTATACAGTGCCCTAAATGTTATACCTGAATAGACTGATATGAGTGTGAAATGACTCCTAGTGACATTTCAATGCATATCACTCAAGTGCAAAGAGTTAAAGAATAATCAGTAATGGAATACAAAAATATAAAATTCCTGAGAGGATCTCAGCTTCGGCCAACACAAAATCTGCCACTGATTAACATCACCAAAAGTAAGATGAACTATGATTTTTGTAGGTACCCTGGCTTTTAAAACAAGGTGATTAAATACATTTTCATCCTATTATAATGATGACAGTTAGGCTTACTAGAATAATAATGGGCTTATTCCATTATCTAATCAGATCATCCTTTTGTTGTGTTCAAATTACAGGAAGTAAGGCTTTCTTACATACAGGCAGTGCTGACAAACAAACAAACAAAAAAAACCAAAAAAAACCACAACCAAACAACCAACCAAAAACCCAAAATTTGATCTCAGTTAAATATATATGTATGTACTTAAAAATATATATGAAATATTATCTCCCAGAGATTGTCTTACTTTTATTTTTTCTGGTGCATATGGTTTCCAGATGATGGCTGAGATAATTTTTCATGTGTGAGTTGTGGGAGATCAACAACTGACGTTCACTGGGAGTTAGGATGAAAAAAATTTTTGTATGGATCGATGGAATCCTTTCTCAAGTTTTCATTTTTTACAGCAATAACAAAAACCATAAAATATGTATTACCATGAGAAGACGGTAAGAAAAAAAAAAGGCAGGACACTAAGACACTTTCTTCCTCCACATTTTTCTTTCTTTTATCATCAGCTCATTGAGAAATGGCCTAATTAAAACACCTAGTGGATAATAGGTGATAAAGTGAGCAATACTACATCATATCATTGAAGTAAGCATTAAAAAGTGAGGTTTTCTTATTTGCTAGTTACACATTGCAGCAAAATTAGTACAATTTCTCACCTCAAAACCGTCATGGCCAGAGTAACCACTTTTTTTTAAATAGCATTTCAGTCATTTATTTTCTAGCAATGACTTTGACATCTGAAAGTAGATATCATTTATTACAGTAGACCTTCAAAAAAGGTAATGTTTTGTTTATAAATAAACTTCTTTTCTTTCTTCTATTAGTAATTCCAGATTCTGTCTCTATATGTCCCTGCATAAATATAAAATAACTCCACTGAGTTCCCTAATTGCTCATAGCTGGAATTATTGCCCTCCCAAAAAAAAAAAAAAACAACTTAGAATTGCAATTCGGTATTTTCTTCTTGTCAAATAGAACAGTATTTTTGTAGCTGAGTAACTTTTCAGAATAAACTGCACACAAGCATTTGGGAGGGAGGGTGAAATAACACTGTAAACGTCACATAAAAGCGTGCCTAGAAATCATTAGAAATCAATCTAGAAACATTAAGTATAGTGTCATTGTATTTATGTCCTAGAAATAGCTTGACAACCTGATGCTGCTTCCTTCCTCTAAGAGAATTTGAAACCACATGAACCTTCTCCCTTTCAAGAGACAAACATTTTCATATCACATATACTATATTGTTCATTGACAATGTTCTGTTAAAAGCTACTGGATAAGAGAACCTGAAGAGTCATTTCAACTATTCCATATTTGAAAGTTGCCTCCTACTTTTATTCCTGATAAACTTGTACAGGTCTTATGAAATGTTCTTGATCAAAAAAATTATTCTCTATCTCAATATGCCTCTTAAGCACTGAAAGGCTTTGGGGCATCAACCATCTCTCTAGGAAACTTGTTCCAGTGTTTGACTACCCTCTTGGTAAAGAAATGTTTCCTAATGTCAAGTCTGAACCTCCACTATTGTATAAACAGCTATCTGAAGAAATAAGGAAGGTAAAGTGGGCTCAATAACTTGCGACTCTAAATTTAAAATTATGTTATTTCCATCACTGGCCTTGGCCACCGTAAGCTTTAATGAGAATGCTGGGGGTCAAGCTGGAGAATCCTCATTACTACAGTTATACGAAGTTTGCTCATGGCTCCAATTTTTTGCTGAAGGAAATTCAGAAACAGACAAAAGAGAAAATGACTAGTGAGGACATATTTAGTTGAAATAAGTAATCTTTGTTACTACCGTTATGAAAGATGTGACTGATACCTTAGGAGAAATCTATAAGATTGGGTGGTTCTTCGTAACATGGAAAACCTGAAACACTGATGTTCCAGTAACAAAGGGCTTCTGTTAGCCAGCATGATGAATGTTCGTGCTCATCTTCTTGCCTCCCTGTTCCTCTGCGCTGTAATAGCAGCCAGGGAATGCAGTTGAATAACACCTATTGTACCTTCTTTCAGGGAACAGGAACTGCCTTTATCCCTTTGTCGCCATCAGTAAAGCTGAAATACCATTCCACCTCTAACATGTGCATGGGCTCCAGTTGTGAAATGAAAGAAAATTAAATGTACAAACTTTGATTTATAGCAGTATATCCCATTACATACACCCAGAGCATGAGTAACACAAACCTACAAAAGCCTACATGCACTGGATCAGAGTGGTACTGCAACAACTGTGCTGTGTGCATGTAGCACTATGCTTTCCCTAGAACTGACTCTTGTAATGGACTCATTTGTGTGGTAGCCCTTTTTTTTTCAAAGAAATAAGTTCCCTGCTTAAAGTGAGTGGTACACATAAGACTTTTCAGAGTCCTTGAAAAGCAATGGAAAAGTGGATTCAGGCTTTCCTTTCCTGGAAAGAAAGGAAAGCTGGAAAGTCTTGTGTCTGTTGGAGGCATGCTCAGCACTTGCGTCACTTCTGCTCCCCTGTGGTAGAATGACAACAGTGACCTGCCTAGAGAGCTCCCAGAGAGTCCAGGCAGAGCACAACCCTTGGTAACTCACTATTTGTACTTTAGTTATCCCACTAAGTAATTAATGCCATTAATTTGCATTCATTTACAGAGACAGAAAAACCACCTCCTGACACAGGTGAATATATGGCACCGGAAGGCTGGAGTAATAGCCATGTCATCCTCATAGGGAATCCCCAGTGATCCTGCAACCTAAACAAATGTTTCAGTGCAACACTGGGACTGTTCTGCTGTCCTAGGCTACCATTTCCTCCTATCTCCAAGCTCCCTAAGCCATTGTGAAGTGGGAAGGGAAAATTACCTGTCACACTCAGGGTGAAATCCAGAAAATGTGGCATGGAATTTCATTTCTGAGGGAGGCTCCTGAAATAAAGCTACAGTCATTGCTTTTTAGGAACACTGCAATTCTAAAAATGGGAAAACACACCTTTTATTTGTGTTAACATTTTCTTACTTCTTTTAAGCCCTTGGTAGAAAAGCTATATTTTGTTGTTAGAAAAATTTTTCATTTCTTACTTCTTCTGTTCTGGATTGAAACTTGGCTACCTGAGCCTGATCTATACCTAAAAAAGACTTTTTTCCAACCTGGTGCAAATGATCCCCCAGTTTGTCCTCATACCTACTATAGAAGACTACCACAACAAATCAGGTGTCGTTACACAGGCTGTGGTGTGTCGACAGTTACCCAAATTGTTTCTCACATCATCCTCCACTCATACAGGTAGTAATGAAAATGTACTTTGGCAAAGGTTTTGCTGATAATTTTTGAGTCTTCTCAACTCAACTTCCAGTTCACAAGTAACAGCAAACCAGGTGTGGAGTGTATGTAGCTACCTGCCAAAAGCTACAACAACACCTCAGAAGCTCCTCTGGTACCTTCCCTCAGCTCAATACCATGCTTTGAAAGAGGAACTACTGCCATGTCTCCACTGGACAGCTTCCTACCTTACAATTCTGCCTTCTGATGCCCCACTGCAATGATACAGAGCAAGTATGAGAAAGACATGAGGACAGTGTGCCACTGAATGGCTCTGTCTGGTCTCATCTGCTTGCCCCAGGGAGATGTCTTTCTTGCTTAGCTTGAGTCTGTGACTTCCTTCCTCCAGATATTGGGGATCTGCTAAACCTGCATGCGTTGCACTGTTACTCCTCAGTGTTTATACTTTTGGTTCAAAACTGCTCATCTCCACAGGGAGATAGTGTTATTAAAAGCCAGCTGAAGGCAGCAGTCCAATCAAGCCTCCTCCGTTTTCCCAGTAATTATTTGTAACATGAAAGGTATCTTTGGCTTCTGGTGCCTTTTCTGGGTAAAAATTTGCTCCTATAAAGCCTTCTGCTCATCTCATGCCCATATGAGGCTCCATGGTCCAAAACAGTGGTTGGATTGATGTAAGTATTTCACATACCCCATCAACGGTGGGGCCCCTTGGCTTCCCGCAAGTACAAGCATATCCCGTGCTGGGCTGACAGTGCTTCCATGAAGAAGCCCCTTGTGGACAGGAGTATGCTCACTGAAATGCATGTCAAAAATGCAAAAGAAGCAGCCCGAAATATTGTAGCCCAAAAAGACCAAACAGATGACCCTATAGAAAGACTTCATGCTATATCGGTGCTATATGTGGGTAACTCTTACCAGAAAGGATTTTTCCAGGCTGAGCCTGCTGCCCTGGTTCAAGTGGGTAATCATGGTGCAATGTGCCAAGTGCAGTAGCTGTCAATATGCTAGATCCCTGTTACTACTCGCAGAGGTACACTAAGCTTCAAAGCTAGGTTGCTTAATCTGTTTTCTGATGAATACAGTCTCCTACTGCTACGTACAAATCTTTGTAGTCGTCAGGATTAGACAGAAAGGAAACAAAAAAGCAGCGACAATCAACACAAAGCCTTTTTTTAAATCATAGCTTCTTCATTTCTCTCTTACATTTACATGGGGAGATAGAACTGTTTAAGTCCTGCTCAGATGCTCTGTAGAAATAAAACAGTTGGACCTTTTCAGGGAATGAGTTATGCCCATATGTAACAGTGCTCATGACGTAGAAGCAAGAGAGCTATGACACCAAAACAAATACTAAAATCACAGTCAAAAGGAAACACACTGCTTGTCAAAGCTAATATAATGTCCTAATCCAATATAATTTATTAGAATAAGACATTTTTACTCAACAATTATTCTTACAGGCTCTCGTTTGGTACAGATTTTCACTCACCATTCTCTTCAAGACACTCTGCAATGAGTCATATTGGAGAACAGAGGCTCTTTCTTTTAAATTAGTCATAATAACCCCACATGGCTGACACTTAGGAAGCCGTATGTAGAGTTTTCCAGATTAGGTTTTGGTTTGTTTTTCATATGAGCTGACAGCCTGATATATGGGCTTATTTTAAAAACAGAGAAAAAAAAATGGTAAATACTTTTGGAGCTACAGTAGTCTTAACAATAACACAGTGAAAACTTCCACTCTCACTGACCAAATTGTCTTGAAAGGAGTGAGTTTTGATGGCCATTTTCAGTATTCATGGGCTGGAAGAAGGAAGCAAAATTCCAGGGAACAATAATTTTCATTCCAGCAATTCAGGCACTTTCCTTGCTGAGGGACATAAATAGTACAAGAAAAAAAAATTCCTGGTGGATATCTGTGGTATTATGGATTAGTTACCTGAACCTAAATGCTTATTCTTAGAGTGATGGGGTTCCTGCCTGAAACCTCACAGAAAGGTTCCCTTTTTCTGTCGCAACCTGTAGGATTTCTTCTCTGAGTAAGCAGACAGAAGCATTGAGGGAATTGGAATTAGGGTTAGTAGAAAATGCTAGTGCTAACCCAAGGTATGAAGTTTACAAAAAGCATGTTTTGGCTTAAATCAGAATCTGTTGCAAGTATGGGGAGATATTTTGAAACAAGCAAGAGGGAAAAGAAAGACAGATAGCAAGAGGAGACAGAGGCCAAGAAAAGCACAGAATACCAGAAAGACTGCACAAAAAGAAGCAGAGGAAACACATAAGCATAGAATATATATAGTCAATGACCTTAAATCCAATGGTGGATAGCTGTATGTACAAATACATAGGAAATCAAGTACGATCACAGCAGCAGAGTGTGGTGGGTTGACCCTGTCTAGATGCCAGGTGCCCACCAAAGCCAATCTATCGCTCCCCTAAGCAGCTGGACGGGGGGAGAAAAATATGACAAAAGGCTCATGGGTTGAGGTAAGGACAGGGAGAGATCATTCACCAATTACCATCATGGGCAAAACCAACTTGACTCAGGGAAATTAATTAAATTTATTGCCAATCAAATCAGAGTAGGGTAATAAGAAATAAAACCTAAATCTTAAAACACTTTCCCCCCACCCCTCCCTTCTTCTCAGGCCCAGCTTCACTCCTGATTTGTCTACCTCCTCCCACAAGTTGTGCAGGGGGACAGGGAATGTGGGTTGGATTCAGTTTATCACATGGTGTCTCTGCTGCTTCTTCCTCCTCAGAGGCCTCCTCCTCCCCTTCTCCAGCTGGGGGTCCTTCCCAGTCTTCCACAAACTTCTCCAATGGGGATTCTTCTCCTTCCCATGGGTTGTAGTTCTTCAGAAACTGCTCCAGTGTGGGTGCCTTCCACAGGGTGCAGTCCTTCAGCAACAGACTGCTCCAGCGTGGGTCCCCCACAGGCTCACTACTGCCAGAAAACCTGCTTCAGTGTGGCCTCCTCTCTCCATGGGTCCACAGGTCCTGACAGGAGTCTCCTCCAGCATGGGCTTCCCATGGGGACACAGCATCCCTTGAGGGCATTCACTTGCTCCACCTTGGGTTCCTCCACGGGTTGCAGGTGGGTATCTTCTCCACTGTTAACCTCCATGGGCTGCAGGGGGATAGCCTGACTCACCATGGTCATCACCATGGGCTGCTGGGGAATCTCTGCTCCAGCACCTGGGGCACCTCCTCCCCCTCCTTCACCGACCTTGGTGTCTGCAGAGTTACTTTTCTCACATATTCTCACTTCTCTCTCCAGCTGCAGTTGCCATTGTGCAGGGTTTCTTTCACCTTCTTAAATATGTTATCAGAGAGGCATTACCACTGTCACTGATGGGCTTAGCCTTGGCCAGCAGCAGGTCCATCTTGGAGCTGCCTGGCATTGCCTCCCTCAGACACAGGGGAAGTTTCTGGCATCTTCTCACAGAAGCCACCCCTGCAGTCTCCCTGCTACTAAAGCCTTGCCATGGAAACCCAATACGCAGAGCAACAGTAGTGGGGTTTTGAAGGATCAGATACTGTGAGAGCAGACCACAAGAGATAATTAAAATTAAGAAGTTTATTGCCAAAAGCCACTATTAAGTTTTAACTAGAATATCAAAGTAAGAACAGACTGGATGATATGAGCAAGAAAGAAAGAACAGGTTTCCAATCACTTTTGTGCTTTATTACACCAGCAAACTGACAATGATACACATATGCACTGGGACCCTGATGACCACAAACTGCATCCTTCAGCTATACAACATTTGTTTTCCAGCTTTTCTGGCAACTATTAATTCATTTCTGTTCGTTAGAAATTGTGATAGATGGAATAATATATGTTTCTTATCCAAACCTGGAGGTAAATTCAGGTCTAAAAGGAGAAGAGACACACTGAACCTCACAGATAATTCATTATCATCACTGGAAACCTCCTATGATCCACGACACACACAAGTTACCTGGCACTTGCACTGAACTCCAAGATATGTATTATTGTACTTCAAACATTTGTTACATACCAAGAATTCATAAGGAGGCAACTAAGCAAGATGATTATGATGTATCCTGCCTTCTCAATAGGGCTAAAAATGAAAGCTTCTTTGAGGGGCTCAGTTACCTTCTCAGGGAAATGTCAGGGGAATTTTAATGGCCATTAAGAGTCCCAGCTGCCAAGCGAAAGTTGGTCTAATGTATTGGCCCTAATACAGTGCCTCTTCCCATCACAGCAGAATTGGCTGTTACTGTTATACATGGATTATGTCTATTTTTCCCCTCCTTTACAAAATTTAAGTCTGTGATGTTCTCATCAAGGGAAATGATGATAGAGTTAGAGGTCTGTGATTAAATTTGCTCAGCAGCAATCTGTAAATAACCTGCAGCATACCGTTTCCATTTTTTGTTTCATTCTGCAACCTGCAGAGAATGTTGACTTCCAAGTACTGTTCAGCAAAAAGGAACAGCACACAGATGACTGATTGGTCCTCATACTCTGAAATGAAAAATGATGAGCAGAAAGTCATCGCAGGAAACCCCAGAAAAAAAAACAATTTCAAACCAGTGCATCTCCCCTACATTTTCACCTGACTATTGCAAATAGCTTTTGTGCTGTTTCTTGTCCTCATCATAGGTCAACGAGGACAACTGCCTTGTATTTAAAAGAAAGCCGATTGTTGAACTCAGTGATCTCTGCAGAGTGAGGAGGCACACCAAAATGACTGTCTGTTCATGGGTGATTAGAGACAATAATGCTAGAACTTTGTGTTGTCTTCATCTATCTTTTTCTTGTCTATAAAATGAACAGAGTTTTGCACTGGGCTTTGACAGAACAGAGAGAGTGGGCCTTCTTCTGAACCCCACTGCTGTACCAGTCAAACCTCACTGTCGACAGAGCTGCAATTCTACACTGCAGGACAGCCTTGACAAGAGTGGGATAATCTAGGGACAGCCCAGATGAAACCAACTATGTACAGATCTCCATCTAGGTGTTGCCAGACCACATGGCATGTTTATTTTCTGAATTTCATCATTCTTCCCAGGACTGAAGAGATGCTTCTGCTCAGTGGCACCTGGAAGGAGGAAAGCTTGGAGATCTTTCTCACCAGTCTCTGGCAGTTTTTCATTTCTCTGATCTTTGTGCATTTGTATTCATGGAATTTGTTATTGTTGCTTAACTTCCCAGAGAATCATTGGACTGAAGCACCTCTCTTCATTTCTCTAACTAGTGCCATTTGACCTGCTATACAGTTTAATCCAGCCTCCACTTTTGAATGGATTTTCTCACAAGTGGCAATCTCTAACAGGGTCACTTTGAGAGGCAACCCCATTGCATGTTACCTTGCACCATAATGAGGGCAATTTCAAAAGGCATTCAATCAAAAGAAAGGGTGTTTTCTGCAAGAGGCCTGTGTCCTGGGTTTTCGCTTGTCCTTATGGGTGGTTGAAGCTATTGAAACGTCTCAATCTATGTCCTGTAATTGTGTCAGTTTTATGTTTTAGAGTGCGACAAGTTGCAGCACTACTTTTAGCAGCTACTGGGAATTCTGCAAGTTTAAGAGAAGCTGAATTGCCCCTCAGGAAAATGGGGGGATTCCTGCTTTCTCAGGTAGGCCTTTTCAGAAAATGGATGGATAAAGAAGGAAAGCAGGCAAGTTGTCACTATACTATTCATATTAGTCTGTATTTCAAGTTCCCAGGAGGCTGTGATTTGCACTGTATATTAGAGATTAGAATTTTTCCTCCACCATAACAACTTGGCTATGTATTAGCTAACCAACAGTCCTTGGACATTGTCATGCTTTAATCCCAGACAGCAACTAGGATCACACAGCTGCTCCCTCACTCCCCCCAGTTGGGATGGGGGAGAGAATCAGAGGAGTAAAAGTGAGAAAAAACGCGTGGGTTGAGACGAAAACAGTTTAATAGGCAGAGTAAAAGCCACACACACAAGCAAAGCAAAACAAGGAATTCATTCACCGCTTCCCATTGACAGGCAGGTGTTCGGCCATCTCTAGGAAAGCACAGCTTCATCACGTGTAACGGTTACTTGGGAAGACAAACGCAATCACATTGAATGTGCACCCCTTCTTTCTTTTTCCCCCACCTTTATATGCTGAACACGACTGCATATGATATGGAATATCTCTTCGGTCAACTGCGGTCAGCTGTCCTGGCTGTGCTTCCTCCCAACTTTTTGTGCACTCCTGGCCTACTCGCTGGCAGGGTGGTGCGAGGAGCAGAAAAGCCCTTGACTGCCTAGCAACAACCAAAACCATTAGTGCGCTACCAACCCTGTTCTCACCCCAAATCCAAAACATAGCATTATACCAGCTGCTAGTAAGAAGGTCAACCCCATCCCAGATGAAACCATGATATTCTCCACCCCTTATTCCATACCATTTACATCATGCTCATGTCCCACACTACCCAATACATCCTCATTAACAACCAATCCCCTTCCCATCCTTTGGTATAATACATAGTTATCATCCCCCTAGACAATGGACCATGCCTGTGAAATGTCTGTAAAATGTCCATAAATGTCCACAAAATATCCATTGGGTTAATTTAGTCCATGACTTTGCACTCCATCTCTCATAATAGTCTTTCAAGGCAGGGGAGGTGGTATATGGTGTTGCGTGGAGTTACTGGGTACCAAAGCCAGGTCACATTGGGTCACTGCTGTGCTTGCATTGCTTCTTGTAAGGCTATAGCAATTCCTACAATATGCAACTCAAATCATGGGTTACAACAATTTAAAGGTATACCCATTACAATCTCCACCCCTAGTCCCTTTAGGCCAGGATATAGGGTTTAACATTGCAATGAACTCCTCCCCTCGCTGGCTAGGGGAGGCTAGAAACAGGGGGTTGTTGCTGTAATAATTCCCACAACATGGAACTCAAATGCCAGGTTTAGCTTTATTCCTAATTTTGCTAGTAAGAAAGTCAGCCCCATCCCAGCTGAAACCACAACAGACATTCATGGCTGTGAGGTCTTGTGCCTTTTCCCTGTCTCTGCCTTTCCTCTTCGCTCTTTCTCATTTAGAGCTTACAGAAGCGGCTGGATTGATAGCCTTTGAAACTCACTGTCCACAGAAAAGGTGCAGCACACGTAGTGCCCCCTTCCATGTAAGAAGCAACACTGCCTTTGAGGGAAGATACTTGGTGCAGAACCTCAGCCTTGCTACAAGGAAACCACACCCTACACAAGGACAGCCAATTCCTTCTCCAAAAAGTAAGCATGAGAGCTCTCTGTAGCAGCTGCCAAAAAAGAGCACCGAGTTTTACTAGCAATTTTGTGATATTACCATTCAGCTGCAGTGAACCTCGTGGGGGTCAGTAACATATTTTGTATCATTTTATTTCAAAATGCAAAATCAATATGAGTAGAAGCATTTTATTTCATTTAGATACTTTGTACCAGAATCATAAAAACCAGCAAAGGCGAGATCGGTTCATTTAGTTAATTAGACAGTTGCCACAGTAAAAAACAAACAAAAAACCAAGCAAGCATATTTTTAAACAAATGGCAATACTGTAAGATATCTGAATATCTCAGTGAGGTTTCTTTAAGGGACCATACCTTCTTTGAGTTTTACTGTTTATTTCTATCTACTTGGTTTCCCATGCAGGGGAAAAAATAAAAAGTTAGGGTAGAGAATACTTGGTGAGGAACATCTCATCTGCAGTTGCTAAGGTTCTTTCTTAGGCTTCTCTGCAGAACCATAATGTATTTTTTAGTAATTTTTACACTGAATAAAGGCCACCAGAGTCCCATGTTCCCACCATCATTTATTTCAGAGGACAAACAGTTAAGGAAAGTGGGATATATTTCCTTGAGGAAGAAGACTAGAAACATGCAGAAGTGGATAAGTACTAAACTAAGGTTGCACTTTCAAGCTTTTCTTTGTGATTAGGGATGCTAGAAAGATTGTTTTTTATCTTTCGTATGTTTTTTAATACAAAATAAAATTCTGATGACATTGATGAAAAGTAAGAAATTAAACCCTGGTATGTGTTCTTTGTGTCCAGTTAATCCTAATTCTCCATGGAAAATAACACAGGATTTAGAAGCCAAGTTTGTCCTTTATGCTTAGCAAGTATGGTGACACTAGTGAGAAAATAAACCGAGGAATCATTACGTAATAGTTCTGAAGATGTGCAGTTAAAACTGAGTATGTTAGAAAATCTTTTAAAGGATGTTTAAAAAAAAGGAATTAATAAAATACACTTTAAGACATGAAAAGCAAGTTAATTGCTCAAGCATCCTGGCAGTTCAGCATTAAATTATCTTACTTTCAGAAGCAAAAGTAATTAGTAATTTCATGGCCTAATCAGATTCCATATAGTTACTGCACACCTTCTACTTGTTTCATTTATGCAAATAAGCAGACTTTTCCTATCACTCCATAATGAAGATAGGTACACAGAATGACAGTTGCAGGGAAAGACGCCCACCCATACACAAAGACTGGAAAAGAATGACACTTGTCTAGAGGTAGAGGCCTTATATGGTTTCATCTAGCACTAAGGAAACTGACACAGTAATAAAGATTCAATCCAACAGGTTTCAGTTGTCAGCATCATCATTGTATATGTTACAATGAGAGAAAGAAGAATAATCAGCGAAGACTGAATTCACATCTCTCTTACTAACTTTGGTGCAGACCAGAAGCAACATAATTACCCATTATGTTCCTTCAGTCTGAATGAAGAAGGGAGGGAAGGCTAAGGGGAGATGAGCTAACTGATGACTTTGACTACTTTGACAGAGCCAGGCTCTTCTCAGAGGTACACAGTGAAAGGACAAGAGGCCATGGACAAAAGCTGCATCAAGGGAAATTCTAATTAGATATAGGGAAAAAAAAGTCACAGTGAGGATGGTCGAACATCGGAACAGGTTACTCAAAGTAGCTGTGGAATACCTTCGAAGATATTCCAAATTAGACTGGACAACTGGAGTAACCTGAACTTACCGTGAAGTCGGTTTTCCTTTGAGCAGGAGATCAGTCCAGATGACATATATTCCATAATTTTGTGATTCCAAAAGCTATGCAGTCTTGGGTATCTTGATAACAGGGAATTACCTGGTACAGCCAAATCATTAGTCTCCCACTGAATATACCCTTATGTTTCCAGTGTTTCAGAAAAGGGCTAGATATTTATTAAGCGAGTTCAAGTAACTGGGCACTCGAATGTAATTTATATGCAGTCTGAAGATCACCATAGGCAGGTCGATTAACACAGTAGTGCTTCTTGAGAAACACATCTGGAAGCTAAATCATTCCTGACCCTTCCTTTAGGCATAAATATGAATGCCTGGCCTCAAGAAAAGGCAATGTTGAAAACCAAGCTACGCAGATCTTAGTGGATCCACCAAAGGCCAAGGATAGAGGTGGAGACTATTGGTCCCAGAGAGCTTAATTGTGGCAGGTTCCCACAGTGCCTAAGCTCTCACCAATCACTCTGTCCATTTTTATGAGAAACTCTGGAAGGAGATTGTAAAGCTCAGTACCAAAGGATTTGAGTTAACAGTAGTTTAAATCATGCGGAGGAGACACTGACATACTCTTTTAAATGACCCTTTGTGCTGCTTCTGCTTCACAGGCACCCACAGGAGGCAGCAGGTTAGCACCCATACAGTTTCACAGCAAGATCCATCAGACACTAACTCAGATCAGAAAAGATCTGAACAGAAGCCTTCTATTTTAGGCAGAAACTTGATTTACAGATTCAGAATTGTCAGTCCTTACAGGAACTATAGTCCATCAAGAGTGATGCAGTGGCAATTTCCCATTCCACAGAATGTTCTGCCCATGAACACGGGATGGTATATATAGGTAAACAGATAAACACAAATGTCCATGTAAGCAGATACATGACACCCAAAGGAACAGCATTCTCTGAAACAGCTCTCTTCACTGCTTTGCCTTTGATGGTTTTTCAGGGGACAATTCCACGTTCACCTGCCTAGTAATGTTGCAATAGCCATGGTAACCACAATAGAGACTGCACATCCCACAGTTTTCAGGATTTCATCGCCCATCCACTTGAATAACCAGCGTGAATTTGGTCTCGGAGCTCGATGTATTATTCAAGTAAAATAACTTGTCTGTTACTTTCACTGGGTGAGGAGGTTTTTTTTACAAACTTCTACTGAGTAGGTAGAAGTTTGTAAAAAAGTAAAGTAGATAGAAGGCCTCACTTATATAGGACGCTTATTCCCAAAGGCCTTGCATTGCTCTTGGTGAGTATATCTGTGTGTATATGTATGTATAATATATATATATATATGTTATAACTGCTATACCAAGGCAATATAGGGAGCTCAGGGACCAAATGTGTATATGGAGAAGAAAGATGCAGCAGCTGCTCTCACTCGGCACTCAAGACCAGTGATAGAATTTTTCTCCCTGTCCACCTCTCTCTCCCTGTACACAGCTGTGTGAAAGCAGTCCTATTTAGCTATTGATAACTTGATTCTGCAATGGTGTTTCCAGGGAATAGCATCATTCCCATTGCCGCTGTCATCCTGGGACTCACAAGGAGTCTTCACATAACACTTGTTAGTTGACAAGAGAGGAGGTCTGTAAGTGTCGAAAGTGGGGGGGTTTTCCTAGCTTGTCTCATGATCAGGTTTCATGCTCACACTTGAACCACTTCCCTTAGCAAGGAATAAAGCAATAAAAGGTGATCTCTCTTCATGTTTACTCAATATATGTGCTGACCTCCTTGGGATTGTTTGCTGCTCTTCAAGCTAACTTCCTGGAGCACTTATCAGATGGCACAGATGCCTGCTATGACTGAAAGTATTCTCATATACTGAGCCAGTATTGACCACATTAGGCCACACATACTCTTTTACATTCTACTGTTAAAGTTTTCATCCATAATTATATTGTGTGTATTGAATTAGACATGGTCACATCAGATAACTCGCCTTTCTCCAATACCTTCCTGCCCTTTTGACAGCCTTAGGTGTAACTTCTGCTGGCAGAGTTTATTTATTTTCTTGTCAATGATGGCAGTCAGAGTAAAGACTGCTAGCAAGGATTATTTGACTTTGTTTTCTCAATGGAGGAACAACATTCTGAGTCTCCTTTTCCCACTGCCTTCTCCCCTTTTGTTGGAGATGGTTTTCCTTCAACAGTAAAGAGAAAATACGATAACAGAATAGCAGAAAGAGAAAGAAGCTGTCGTCATATTTGACATTTTTAGCAAAATAAATAGAGTCTGCAACAGAAAATAGACGTTTTACTACTTACTTCCCTTTTTCAACTTATTTTTGAACTACAATATCCACAATCCTGTAGCAGAAGTATTTAGAGTCTGGTGATAACAAAGCTAAGACCAGATGACCCAGTCCCAATACTTCTTTTCCATCTGTACATCCTGCAAAAAGTAAAGAAACAAGATGGAGTGAAAAGCAGAGTGTTGAGAAAGGCAGCTACAGTTCCAGTACTACCACACAAAAAAAAGGAGGTATTATCAACAGCAGTCAGAACAGGATTATTGGTTATATCTTCAGTTTGTGTGTGCTACTGCAGCTTCTTACCACAGCAGACACAGCATTCAGATGTATCTGCCAGGAGACAGCAGGCTGATGGCCGTTACATGCCTAATATGCTCTCCTCATCCACCCTGAATATTTGCTGTCTTTCTCTCTTTTGTAATAGCATATGGTGGAGATGGCCCACTGCCTTACACTCTGTTAGTGGCTTAAAATTCACCAAGCAGTGTATATAAGAAGGGATTTTTCCTCAAAATATTGCAAAGGATTCCAAGCTAGAAACCCAAATGCAATGTTTGGCTTTATGACAGTCTGGTTTTTAATAATTAAATAACTCCATCTATGCGAATCTCATTCTCAGAGGCAAGAAAACATTTCTTACCTTAGGACAGTTAATTGAATTAATATTGAAATTTCAGCTCATGTAGTCTTTTGTCTATCTTGCACTCAAGAGGAAGCCAGACACTGTGGATAAGCTGTCCCAAAACTCTGTGTAAAGTATTAAGTTATTTTAGGAGCAAATCACGAATGTTTCACAAGGTAAGCACAATAAAACCCTGCACTAACAATGGTCATATTTGAAATGCATTAAGGAATCATTAAAACAGCTCAACAGTTACCTGGCACTTGAAAACAAAAAGTCAGTTCTATTAGCTGTATTTCTATCTTCTATGCTCAGTAACGAGTAGTTTGTGGTCCTGTGAAAATACTTTTCTCTTTTGGAGAAGACATGAGACAAATGGATTTTTAGGAGAAACACCATTTTACTTTCTTCACTCTCTTCCTTTTGGAACAGCTGGCCACAGGGAAACTATTTGCAGAAGGGCTCTCATCTCACAGTGGGAGGCAGAGTACCTATTTTCTCCACTACAGTGCTGAGTTGTGGTACTACCTAAACCTCTTTGTTCATCCTCACCTGAAGCAGCACTGCAGGCACAGGTAGAGAAGCCCAATCATCTTTTCCTCCCCAAGTACCAAGATAATCCTTAAAAACTTCAAAATACGTTTTGAGTACTGTCAGTAATATTTTTAATAACTCATTTCATCTTCAGAAGTAAACCTCTCCCAGTGTTGCTTGTCAAATTATGCACCTACATAATGAACTAATGAGCACTGGTTGATTAGTAGTCTTGCAGCATGGACATCCCTCCCGCAGCACTTCTCCAGTAAAAGTACACACACTGAAAATTCAATGTCTAAAATCAGATTGCACCCGTCTATTTATAACTTCATATGTATTAAAATTATTCCCTGACAATCCAAAAAGGCATAGAGCTACCAGTGATAGCCACTGGCAGATTTGTGCCAAAAGTAATATAACTTGCTGTCCCCCTTGACGGCCGTAATGTTTAATTATGTGACCTCAATTAACCAGCCCTAGAAATAAAGGGATTTCCCATCCTTTCACTGTCCTGTACTTTTATATTATCTGCATAAACTCCAGTTTTCTCCTGGCTTGCATCACAGTTATTTGATCTTCCTTTCTGCTTTCTGAATTTTATTATAATTGCTTAAAGTTATCTTTATTCGACTGTTAGATCTAAGAACACTTACATTCCACTACCATCAATCTGTCTTCTTTTCTGAGGAAAGATAAGGTTAGAAGAAGTAACAGCTGCTAAATCGAGTCAAAAGGACTTTTCACAGCCAGATTACTCTCCCCCTCCCTCCACTTCCCAGGTCAACACAGAAACAAGACAGTAGTAAAAATTAAAGCACTTCTCATAGTCCCTTTCTTAATAGCATAATTCTCTCCAGCTGAGCCCAGCCACATTTCCAAGGGCAAGGAAAGTCCACTAATTATTTTGCGCAGGGTTTCAGTGTTAACCCTTGATATGTAAGTCTATAAAATTTTCCTTCTATTTGTATTTGCTACTTGGGTCTAATTTACTTTATACTGTAACTATTCATGGCACAGAAAATACCAAAACCTGCCCTGCTTAGCCACAGAAGGAAATAAAAAAATAATTACCACAATGAAGTGTGATGATGTTCTTACAGCCTGGAAAACTCCTCTGATATACCCTCATGAAGCATTATAAGATATAGGGTAGTTTTGGTGGCAGCCACTTCTGAGTTAATTTTCTTTCTAGTGGTTGCTGTGAAAGGAAATCCAATAATGCATATTGGTTTTGGTTGTTGCTAAGTGATGTTTACACTATTCAAGGACTTTTTTTACAGCTTCCCATAGGAGCATAGACAGAACAACTATTGGCCAATGAAATATTCCTTACCATAGACGTCATGTTCAGTATGTAAGTGGGGGTTAGCTGGAGGGTGAGAATCTGCCATCATTGCTCGGGACAATGACAACTCGCTGAGCAGTGAGAGCGGCCTGTGTCATTGTTATTATTCTTATTATTGTTGTTATTTTTCCTTTTCTCTTACTGTTTCTGTTAAACTGTCTTTATCTTAACTCACAAGGGGATTTTTTTCTCCCTTTCCCCTCTTTTTTTTTGCCTCTTCTCACCATCCTTCAGTGGGGGGTGAAAGAAGAGGGGGTGAGATGGTAGCTGCATGCTTCTAGTTGCCAGCTGGGGTTAAGCCACGGCAATGCCTTATTCTTTATCAATACTACCTGGCAAAGAGCAACTCATATTCTGCTCACGAGGATAGATCAACTCTTCACATGACAGTTTTTACACAAGCTATACTAGTTTGTGCTCCCTCATGCCACAGGCGGGTGTGATGTCTCTTCAGAAATTGGCCTGCATTAGGTTCGCATAGCAAGGTTTTGGTAGCAGGGTGGGCTACAGGGGTGGCTTCTGTTAGAAGCTGCTAGAAGCTTCCCCTATGTCTGATCAAGCCAATACCAGCTGGCTCCAAGATGGACCCATCACTGGCCAAGGCTGAGTCCATCAGGGATAGTGGTAGAACCTCTGGGATAACTTATTTAAGAAGGGGCAAAAACATGCACAACCACAGCTGGAGAGAGGAGTGAGAATATGTGAGAGAAACAACACTGCAGACACCAAGGTCAGTGAAGGAGGGGGAGGAGGTGCCCCAGGAGCCGAAGCAGAGATTCCCCAGCAGCCCATGGTGATGACCATGGTGAGGCAGGCTGTGCCCCTGCAGCTCATGGAGGTTAACAGCAGAGCAGATATCCACCTGCAGCCCATGGAAGACTCCATGCCAGAGCAGGTGGGTGCCTGAAGAAGGCTGTGACCCCATGGGAAGCCTGCGCTGGAGCAGGCTCCTGGCAGCTACTGTGGACCCATGGAGTGAGGAGGCCACACTGAAGCAGGTTTGCTGGCAGTAGTTGAGAGCCTGTGGGGGACCCCTGCTGGAGCAGTCTGTTCCTGAAGGACTGCACCCTGTGGAAAGCACCCACGCTGGAGCAGCCCATGGGAAGGACCCATGTTCAAGAATTTTGTGGAGAACTGTCTCCTCTGGGATGGACCCCACACTGAAGCAGGTGAAGAGTGTGAGGACGAAGAAGTGGCAGAGACAAAGTGTGATGAAGAGACCTCAACTCCCATTCCCTGTCCCCCTGCACCAGGAAGAAGCAGGGTGGGGGCCAGCGGGGGAGAAGCTGTTTAAGATTTAGTTTTTATTTCTCGTTATCCTATTCTGAATTGATCGGTAATAAATTAAATTAATTCTCCTCAAGTTTGTTTTGCCCATGGTGGTAGTTGCTGAGTGATCTCTCCCGGTCCTTATCTCGACCCACAAGCCTTTCATTCTATTTTCTCTCCCCTGCCCAGCTGAGGAGGAGAGTGATGGGGTGGCTTTGGTGAGCACCTGGCATTCAGCCAGGGTCAACCCACCACGTGGCCCCATAGTTCACTGAGGTAAGTCACCATTCAACTCTTTAAACAACATACTTCCACTCTGCTGCATTTTCGAACTAAAAACCTTATCTGTCTGCTAAAGCCCTGTGCTTCAAAGATGTGGAGGGGCCCGCATAGTTCCCTGATTATGGATCAAGATCTGCAGCCAGGTTATGAACACTGATTTTTAGTTTTAAAGCTATATGCAAGTTTTTGAACTTTAAAACTTATAAGAATAGAGTCACCTATTGAATATTTATTGGATGTATGTGTGAATGTGAGCATGCCACATAACAACCCAAGAGTGATCGTAAATTTGACTGTGCACTTCTCACCTGCTGGAGATGTCATATAACTGTATTGGATCACCTTTCCCTTTTTTTCATTTTTTTGGTGCCAATTATTGTTATATCTTGTCCTCTGAACAACATTTCTAATGCCTTGTTTCTCCATGCTTTAGCCCTGTGTTTTCCAACTAGTTTTCCAACTAGTATGTAATTCACTCAGTGAAAAATATTTAAGAGCTCTGTCTCGTCTGTAATTATCTTCATCCTTGTAGCCCTTTAAAAGAGATCTTCTATTTTTCTCCCAGTGGCTGAGCACCACATTTGTTAAAATGTGTTGACCTATCACACAGAAGAGTTAACTCAGTAAATTCAGCAAATACAGTTTGGAGACTGTGGTAGCTATAAATCTCCAAGAAAACAGGATTCCGAAACTGCAATAATTCTAGCACAAGTTGCACTTAAGAAAAAATTCTAAGTTAGGATTCAGTATGGGGGGAAATAAAGATGCTTCTCATTATTCTCTGTATTAATGCAGAAATGAGGAGTTGGGACAAATTCCAGGTTGTTTTTAGATGTTTGTGAAGGAGATGTCAAAACTACCTGAAGCTCTTATTTTTATTTTTTGGGAAATATATGTGCCAATTATCTGAGTCTTTGAATGCATATTTTGGTATTTTTAAAGCCCCGTGGGTAGTCTGAACTGCTTACTTCAAATTAACATTATATAATGAAAGCATATCTGTAAATATTCATAATTTACCTGTCAGAGGTTTTGAAAGGCACTGTTCTGATTCTAATCAAACAGTTCTTTCTGCTGATGTTTAGAATGGTTTCTCCCAATTTCAGTAATGTTTCCACTAGATTTTTCACATAGGGTAAGGAATAATAATGCAGTATCATTTAATTGAATTGCCATTATGACAGGTTTTACAATGAGCCATATAAGGCACAATATTTTATAGATTGCTATTAAGTGGAATTAATTTCTTCAATCATGTATCTCCATGTAAAGATGCACACATACTGAAACACGTGTTTATATACACATGCATATAAATATGTACGCTGCGGAAACACTTATCTGGGAAAAGGACATACAGCCACTGCAAAATTTTGTTTTAAAATCCTGCTTTATAATATTGCCAGAGTTCCAGATAGCAATGCCATTTTCTGTCATCGCTTTTTTAAATGCTTTTTCTGCTCCCCCCCGTTCTTCCTTGAAGCATGAGTGGGGGGATTGTGGGATACTTGCATCATAACTGGCACACACAGTAAAATCAATGTTTAAGCCCCTTTGTACAGCTACAACTGACTCTAACAACTCCAGCCCTTTCTTTCCTCAGTCTTTCCATCTTTGGTAATTCTCCGTATGCCCCAGTTCCTTGACGTGTGTGGTTATTTGAGAACCTTTGGTTCTGCTTAAAAGCAAAAGCAGTAAGTTTCTTGGGTTGTGCTGGTCATGGGAGCACTGAGAGACTGGCAACTCTAACTGCTCTCATTTCACTCATGAAAACATTTCTGTTAATCAAGGCAGAGGTTTCAAAGGAGTGCAAATCAGGATCGTATACGTTATTCCTCCTCTGCTAAGCAGCATCTCTCAAGACTCACCTGTGTCTCCGGGGTGCCTCTCAGAAAACTCCCTTGCAATATTTGAAATATCCAGATATTCATAAATGGCAAGACATAAGTCTTTCAACGTAAGTCTTGCTTTCTGAAGACCACCTTCTTGATAAAGGCTGCTACTTTCAGAGTTTGGATAGACAAGGTCTTATAAACACACAGGCAGAGATAGCTCACTCCCCAACGAAGTCTAAGTTTGCAGTTACCTTGCTTGGCAAATGAACAACTGGCACGCATTCACACAGCCTTAATCTTCACATAAATGTTCTGCTTGAGAAGAAAAAAGCAGAACTATTAACAAAAGCATGTGAAAGTGGGGACTGCAGTTCCTGGCCTCAAAGCCTCCTCCCTAGCCATGGCAATCCCTCCCTTTTCCTCTCAAATGGGCACAAAATGTATGTTTCTTCTAAGTTTTCCAGCCACAAGAGCTAAAGCTGTAAGAAGTGGTAAGGCTGACGTAAGTATATATATCTTATATCTACCGCCATTGTGCCATACTTAAACTACCCCTGCTTACTTTTATTATCTCAAGCATTGTAATGTTAAAATTGCTGATACTTTTTAAAAAAATGCAGCAATGGCTAAAATTCTGATAAATTACAGTGGGTGTTATTTTTAATAATTTAACATAATGGCTGCAGCCTTTTCACTAAAGTAGCAATTAAGTCATCACAGTTGCCTGGCCTACACAAATTTATTGCATCTGTTTTTATTGCTCATACCTTCAGAACGTTTTTGCCGCACAATCTGACGCCAAAGTCAGAAATCATGAAGGGAAAACTGTTAGAAAAGGAAAGGTCATTAATTGAAACTCTTGTTTTTTATTATGTTCCAGTGATATTAACACAGTAGTAAGTGGCTCCGCATCTCAAACATTAAGTTTCCTCATGCAATCATCATTGCTGCAGGTATGTGTCTGTTCAAATACATTTCTCATTCTGAACAAAGAATACACACAGGAACACATCACCAGAATCATCTATTTTTAAGGTGTCTGAGCTGTATAGCTCACCTTTTAATTCTTGGTTTGTTTATGAGCAATGTTTATACAAGATTCCCGTATTTCTGGCATGCCAGTCTCTTGTTTTTTCATAGAAGCCAATGTCCTGATGCATAAATAACTTTTGCTACAAACTGGTGTCATTCTAGTTGTGGTGGGTTTGTTGGAGTTTTTTCTTTTAATTTCACAAGCCTTGTATTTAATACACACAGTAGTCCAAGCCTTTCCTCCCAGTCTACTTAGCAATTTGAAGATTTCATTCTTTCTTTCTAGTATTCCTAAACAGATCAGGAAAGGAAGCCAACAATTAGGCCATAATGATTTGCATTATGCCTGGCCTTTTGCAGGGCCTTAGACATAACACTTACCTTTTCTGTACCTTGTTTTTCCTATTTGTTTTGAGCAGTAGTGATAGTAGTGACCCAGAAAGTCAAAACTCTGAGATCTTTCACCCTGGTTCAGCAAAACACCTGCACTCCTTGCCTTCCACAAGGCTTTCCCAACAATCCAAAATTAAACATAAATCAAGTTTCTCCTCATGTGCCTGATAATTTTGTGACATCTCAGGAAAGTTATTACAATCACATCTTTCTGATAAGGGCCTCCAAGTTGCCTCTCTAGATTGTAAGAATATTTGAGAAATGGATGTTCGTGTGCCCCGCAATGTATACCTCCATAGTGAGAGGACAGAGTCACAGAGGTTGAAAAGTACCTATTTTGGAGACTATGTCCTACAAAAGTAAAAGTAGCTATAGCAGCCTATAAGAGGGCCCAAAGTCTTCCCATGTGTTTGATAAAGAAACCCTCCTCCATTCAAAAAGAAATGGCAGGAGAGACACAGTCGCAGCCCTGAAGGGTCAGGAGCCGTCCTGCCTTGACAGCCTCATACTGTTCACCGGAGATTTGTGTGAGCATAAACGCGGCGGTTTCAGTCATGTACTGCAGGTAAGAGCGTGGACACGGGCAAGGACCATGGAGTAGCCAGCGTGTTATCAATCAGCAACTGAGCTTACCTTATTCATGTAGCCATGCCCCAAGCTACCACTAGACTAAACCACCTAGTAATAAAGTATTAATATACAGCAGGGGCCTAATTATATAGACCAAGTTACAACTGGCCCTCATTTTCATGTGAAAAATTGTGTTTTTGAAAATCCTAGCTGAAGGCTTTGCAGAAACAGTACGCTGTCACATCAAAACCCAGTCACATCAGGTATCCTGGTCCTTGGTATAATACGAGACCCAGGGGGACTGATCAGTTTAAAAAGAGAAACTAGTCTGCCCCAGGCAAAAAAATAATTCAGAACAACACTAATTCACACTACCAAATGGAATAAGACAGCAAGCTTTCCACTCTACCTTCTCGCTCTCTCTTCAGCTACCCTCCCTCCCTCCCAGAGAAAAAAAAAAAAAAGAAAAAAAATCTGCCTCACCAGCTACTGCAGTTTCAGGGGATTATTATTATTCCCCTAAACACCAGTTTAAGTCGGAACATTCTTGCTACCACAAACAAAATGCTACATGTGTGTGCTGGGTAAATAGGAAGCATTATGGGAAAGACGTTTTCTTAGTAATCTCTTGCACAGATGTAATATCCTTCATTTCCAGCTAAAGGAGGTGCCACCCCAGCCACTCTTTAAAGGGATTAAGTATGTTGTCTTTAATTCCTCTAAACACGGCGAAAGGACCTCCAGATATGCTCGTGTTTCCTGTGCCCAACAGCATCACCAGTTGAGGCATCGGGGAAGCTCTGTTCCCGCAATAAAACCACAGTGTTACACGGGGTGGTGGGGGTTTGTCCTTCCTCCTGCCCCGGTTTCCCTTGCTGCAATCAACAGCTAAATTGATCTGACACTTCATCCGCACAGCAAGGTCCCCGGGGAGAGGGTACGTATGCAGTGTGTGGAGTGCATCAGGGAAGAGAGGATTTGGGGGGGGCAGGGGGAGGCGGAGAGGAGGGGGGGAAAAGGGGGAGAGATAAAGGGTTCAAAAGTAAAGTCATCAAAAATAATGAGGCTGTTCCGCCCAGCTTCCACTGCAGCAGAGGAGCAAAGTGCCCTTTCAAATTGGGTGTCCCAGCTTCACAGCTGAAATAACTGGTCATAGAAAGCTGCAAGCAAATTGCCTTGACAAGGCTGTTACTGTTGTAAGAGTTCAAAGGTTTTGGACACTAGGTCAGCGGCTGCCAATCAAGCGGACAGAAAAAGCTGCTCGTTGAGCCTGTGATTTCTACCTAGGCCGCAATTATCCCTGACTATTCCTGTACCTCAGCAGCTCCTCTGATTAAACCAGCCTCCCTTTTACATCTCTTTCAGAGTGCGATTCACACACTAATTAGTTGCCTGCTCTCCACTGGGATGTCAGACCCTCAGTCAATTTATCTCTATTTCAGCCTGCTCAGAGTGACTTCCCCAGTTATCAAAATTTAATCATGCCTTCAAAAATGTTGAAAAGTGGTCATTAGAGGCAAAAGGCCACAGGATACAATATTCATTTTTCTCTATCTTCCAGTCATCCAGCTGGCATCTATAATGGATATCCTGGGGGCTGTGAGAACACGTTGATTTATGCAACCTTGCTCTTGCTCTCACTGTGGTGCACCAGCCTGCTTTAAAGAACAGGTTTTAACAAGGTCTGAGGTGGGAGGACATTAATCATGGTAGCATTGTATGTGAAAAAGGGTGCTGTGTAGTCAGAAGAACCCCCTACAGCAGGGCAGTTAGATTTTTTTACCACCTTCTCAGAGATAAAGGAGAGTTTGACAATTGATTAGACCTTTCTGTAACCTTGCAGTCCTGTGAAATGATGAGAGAGAGAAAGGGAGGGGAAAGAACAGTGAGAGGGGGAGGGAGAGAGAGAGAGACAGAGAATGATTCTCATACTGACGGTCTTAAATGTGCAATAACTTTATGATTCTTGACTGAAACTGGCTATCAAAATCAGTCCCAACTCAATACAGTCTGAAAAAGAAGATCATTCTTGGAATAAGAGTCCTTTCAGCTGTACATGTCAGAGGCAATCATGGGCACCAGCAGCCTGCAGTGACTCCCCTGAATACTCTGTATTGCACAGTGAAACCCTGATAAAAATGGCATTGGATAACATCAATCCCAGCTGTAACGTTCCAAAGTAGGTTTCAGCAAAATCAACAGTGATGAATTGAAATTTGTTGACAATAGGCCAGGGGAGGGTGGGGGGACAAGGAGGGAGTGATTATTATTCTGTCTTTTTCTTCCTTGAAACCAGAGGAATGATTTCCAAACCTGGGTGCATGCAACTGAATGCATACATTTGCATGCAATGAGCCAGTGCAGAATACGAAGGCAAAATCTGAGTGTGCAAATCAGATACTTGCTTTTGCCCACGGAAGGTTCCCTGGTGAGCAATGCATATGGAAATGAGTATTAAAAACTGGGCTCACCTAATTTGTTTGATCTACCATGATGTCGGTGTTTTTGCCCTTGTCCAACATGCAGGGTCACAACTCAGAGTGGCTAGAGCCGGGCACAGTGAGAGTACACATTATGTTATACCTCCCCCATACCACTCTGGCAATGCAACTTAATCCTGAACTGCAATCCCCCTGCTATTTCAGTCCTGAGCTTTTCTCTCTGCCACATGCAATAATTGCCATTTTCCATTCTCCTGTCCTGGGATCTCTCAAGCTGAAGAAGTCTCCTGAGCTCTCACCCTCCCTCCTCGCTGATACTTGAGACCCTGGGGGTAAATGTTCAGCACAGTATGCAGGCATTGAGCTGAACAACTCATTACTGGTGTAGGGAGGAGAATGCAACTAATCCTCATATCATGCTGGAAATTTAACCCTGGGTGTCATGAGAGACTATACTTCTCCAAAGACAGAATCAAAATGAGCTGGAGAGAAAGTGAAAAATAAAATAAAAATCAAGAGCATCCTCCAGTTCCTCTTTTTGCGTTGGTGAACTGAAATCCCTTTCCTGGCTGTGGCCAGCCTGCCAGCCTACCTCAGTTTTCCCTCTCTGATGCAGGTCACTGCCAGATGCTTGAAAAGGTGCAGCCAGCCTGTCAAGGGCAATCTTTGCCTATGCCAGATTCTGATCTAGGTATTACAGCTCAGTAAAGGAAATAGCATCAGATCTTTAAAAGATTTGGAGTCATGAAATGCAGGGCAAATTTTTTTTAGACTCTACATGAACATTAGCCATAGCACCTTCTCCGAGGAGAATGTGGGGACGTCTTTCAGGCTACAACTCAGTCCATGTTTCAACAATGTACTGCAATCCTAGATATTAAGGACTTCTGTATTAGGTTGCTAACCTGTTTCTTGGTCTTTCCTGCTGCAGCAGGAAGAACATCAAGCACTAGCTATTCCTCTTCGGCATATCAGCTCCTCCAGGCAAGCAGTTCACTTGTCACTAAGCAGCCCATGTTGTGATACACCATGAGATACATTCAAAATGATTTAGACTTACAATTTAAAGGAGGATATTGGAGGTATGAACACAAGACTTCATGTGCCTAGCCACATCAATTCCAAAACAGATCCTTTCAATTCAGATGTGCTGTTTATACAAGCAACGCCCGAGTACATTAGTCAAATGTAGTCAGACAGAACATTTACCTTGGGCTGCAGTAGTCCTAGTGCTACTGAAAGCTGCTCATTTTCCAAAAAAGGCTGAGCGAGTTCTCCTACATTTTGTCCCAAGGTGGGACAAAGGTCTGCTCAAGGTGGGTTAGGTGAAGGGGGCCACTGTCCATCCCGTGCTACCTGTATTCCTGAGTGAACTGCGAACAGCATTCAGCACGCCAGTGCATGAAGACCCTGCCTCCGTGCTACCCTTCAAGGCACATCAACCCCATGGAAGAATAGGTTTGCTGAATTCTGCCTTCAGCACCTCTGCAAAACCCAGCAGTGATGCTTTTAAGAAGAAACCCTTCGTTTTCTGCTATGCTTTTTGTGCTTCCAACAAATAACACATACTGCAGGCAGGACATCTCTCAGAAAAGAGGCAAAAAAGATTTTAGAGGCAGGACGGATTAATCCTGAATGTAAGCACTGAAAAAGGCATGCAGGTGGATTTTACTCAGAAACAGATCTGTGATCTTTCTTTCTTGATCCATTCAAGATAGTTCAAAGGATATTCATGAGGAAAAATATCATCTCTTTTCCTGGACTCTTACAAGGCTGTCAGTGTATGTGAATGAAAGGAAACAAAGGCTCCTGGAAGATATTAACTGCACAAGAGTAGGAGCCTGTAGCTGCTAGTATTTTAGACTGCAGGTATTTTGCATCAACACCTTCGCATACTGTATGTCAACCACATAGAAACAGAGGCACTAGATGTTGTCTCTGCTTGGTAGAAGTGAGTGGAAGTACAGTACTAAATCACGGTTTTGCTCCAATTGCTCTGTCTTCCTGGCACTGTTGGTAAGCATAAAAGCTGTAATTTTCATTAAAAGACTCATCCAGATATTTGGCAGCAACTGTATGATTCCTAGAGCCACTCAGTCACAAACAGACAATTAACCCATAAAGCAGTGATCATATTATATTTATTTTCATTTTTATTATTTGTCAGTGGTACAGAAAGAGAGAAGTTGCAAGGATGTTTACAATGAAAAAAAAACAAACACCACAAGGCAACAAGCTAGTACAGGCCATAGAGTTTAGCAGTTCAGTCACTATTTTTTATTTCAGGAATGTAACAGAATGAAATCAAGTTAAGAGCTACAGACAAAATACATTTAAAAAATAGAAGGAAATATCCAGGTGGATATTTTCCATGGAGAACATGAAGGAATAGTAAATCACTTCCAGTATTGTAAAAATTCTGACTATAGCTGATGATAAAATTATAGGAATTAACAAATCTATATGCATCCACTTTTCTGTGTGTGCATATAAGTTTATGCAGATGTAAGAGTGAGTTCATATGACAGTTGAACTGAAAAGTGTCAACTAAAGCAAATGAAAATATGACGTATTTAAATCACTTCCAGTCAGAGACTCATCCTCTATTTTTCCTTCTTAAGGATCCAAAGTGACATAAAATAAGTACTTCAAGAGACACCATTTTTCAACGGCAAGATTCTTAGTGATGTACTGTTATTCAGATCCAATAAATAACAATAACAGTCATTTACATACTGTCGCAGTAGTATAGACACAGGGCACTTACCAGGAAAAATTAAATGCTAAAAATTTTCAAAAGCTTTAATTCAAAGTAACTTGTCACAAGCCAAATGATCCTGAGCCAATCCGCCAGATTTTCACTTCCACAACTCTGGAATTTCACTCTGAAATTATCATTGAAGCAAATACATAAACCCAAGCAGTTTAACTGAAACTGCAGTTTTCAACTATGAAAAGCACTTAAGATCCTTGAACAAACCTTTAAGAAGTTGGAAGCCCTTGTACAGCTTGCAGGCAAATAGCCTCCTTTCTTGAAAACTGAATTCTGAAGTTTCATGTTTCATTCTGAACATTACCTGCTTTTTATATATATATATTGTAAATTATAGGATAGACTTACACTGATAAGTATAAAAACAGAATTGTCAAAATAGTTCAAAATAAAAGCTTTTTAAAAGGAGGAACAGCCATTTTTTTTCATATATTGCAGTAACTAAGAGGAGAGTGCACATTCAAAAGCCCAGATATTGTCTGTTTCACAAACACCACCAAACAATTTAAAGCAAAGTATTGTTTGCAAATATGAACTCAGAGATGTTTTTTTGGTTGTGGGTTGCAGAATGAAAATAATAACCTACAGATAGATAAATAATCATGTTTTTTATCCCTGCACAAGGTAGCAAAGGTACAATATTAGAATCCAATGCCAAATCCAGGGAAATAACCAGATAACATGAATATTACTTGCCACAACAAAATACTCCCTTTCAAGATATACAGATAAAATAACCCACATGTTCTAAAGTAACCCACTATAGCAAAATTATAACCCTGCTATATTTATACACATGGGTGCAGTTTTCATACACTATTATATTCTCATATTATATATCTTTAAATCATGCTGCGAAAGTTTCTGCCTTCCCCTAATGCCGGCTCTAATTTAGGATGAACAACTACTCTCATAAAGAAAAACTGCTGCTGCTGCTGTTTATTAGGCTGCAGAAAGGTCTCACTGACTAATGTCCCAGGATTAAATGAATGTGGAATAATAAGAGCTGATTTATTTGTACTCCAGAAGGATAAAGCTGCCACTGATTTTACAAGAAACTATTCATCTGAGGGCTACCATAGCCAGTAAATTGTGGCTGTTGCTGAAATTAGTCTCCAGGCCTTCGTGCAATCTACAGAGTGAAGTAGCAATGCGGTAATAAAGCTATTGTGAGTACTTGGTGTATTTAAAAGGTCCCACTTTTATCCCTGTCTTAAGGGATTCTAAAAGTCAGCTTTCAGAGAATCCCATCAGAAACTCTATTGGCCCCTGCCTACAATTTACATTTCTACCCTGGGAATGTATGAGAATTAAAAATGTATAGGTAGCGATAAAGCAGAAGAAATGGTATGCTTTGGGTTTGGGCTTTTTTTTTTTTTTTTTCCTTTACACTGCCTGGAGTAATGTTTTCATTTCAGCATTATATGTGGGTACACAGAACCCTGTCCATCCCAGAAATTTAAATGAGAAGAACAGTAAAATGAATCCTCAATAAGAATGCAAAAGAACATTTTTTTAAAATTTCCTAAAAATTTTCTGATGTTTGCACTTAGATAATAATAAAACAAAAATGAACCAAATCACACTAAAAGATACAAAGTGAAATTGACTGAACAGCAAGGAATTACCAGGGCCCTTTAAAAAGAAGAAATAATGGGAAATTATGTAAATAAGAATTTAAAAGCGAAAAACATACTTATACAGGACTGGGATCATTATATCGTGATCCGGTAAAAGGCTGAATAGTATTACATCGAATAGACATTTGCAGAGATATGAATAAATTGCTGAGCTCTGTGGATAACCACCCATATTGAAAATAAAAGTGAAAGCCTTTTCATCAAATTTATAAATCTTGGCATGCAAATTTTATTTAAAATTAATTACATTTTTGTCTGTCAGGAATATTTATTCCAGGCTAAAGATGAGGTTATATTTCTAGAGTTAACTTTCATTATCTGACTTGTACCTACTCCCTTAATAAAATACAATACACAACATCATTCTCTGACAGTTCATAGTTACTAAATCCACTTCAGCTGGAATAAATGG
This sequence comes from Larus michahellis, assembly GCF_964199755.1. Taxonomy (NCBI): domain Eukaryota; kingdom Metazoa; phylum Chordata; class Aves; order Charadriiformes; family Laridae; genus Larus; species Larus michahellis. Next base: position 41,365,145 of record NC_133930.1, on the reverse strand, counting down.
ACACACTTGTTCCACATATATTTGTACATTAGAGTGTAGCAGCCCCTATTTCTTTCATAGGAAGAAGACCTTGTTGGTAATACTGCTATAGTACTGTTGTCATGATATACATTTATGTAGAAACATGTATCATCAGCACCAGAAACTCTGACATTAACTCCCACAACTGATTCTGAAATAACAATATTACTGTTAAATACAGGGTCCACACACACTTACCAAAAGGCATAGAACAAATACAATCTTAAAAAATCATGGCTGAGGCACGACACCTCCTATGAATATTTCTGCCACATCATTTTGCCCTTTTTACTATTTTTGTTGCCTATTTTTTAAGTGAGCAGGAAAGTAAGTAGGATCTATTTAGGCTTGGCATGAAAATTCAGGCTGGGATTTCTCCAGGTGAAAAGCATTCATTAGTGAATTATTCCAAGGCACTGAACAAGCTGAGCAAGTCCTCTACCTCCAGTTCAGAATTTGCTAGATAACACTTCTCACCTATAGTGGATTTCACTTCTTTGTGTCGTAACTATAGTGACAAATTTTATCCATAAAATATATTGCACTTAGCACTAGAGCTTTTTGTTTTCAAATGAAAGGTTAGCAGCCTTTTCTTTTTATACAATGCTTTATAATTGAGTGTTATGCCTTGCATGATCAGCTACCCATCCCTACTTTCAGGTGTAGTCAGGCTTTGCTGTATATTATAAATATTTCTCGTAGCGTACACTTAATAGTGCCAAAAGCCCTACAGGGGAGGACTACTGTCAAGATGATACTAGAGGTTTAAGTTCCTTTTCAGGAGGGAAGGAGGCAGTGATCCATGTACTTGGATGTCAGCATCTGTGATAATTGTAGGAAAACTTATCACTGTCTCTAAGTTTTCCACGTCTGCACTTTCAGGTACAATGGAAACGTTCATTTGCAGAAAATCAAGACTTTTCTAGGTTGTTCGGCACTAAAATCACTGCAAAGCTCAATTCAAATTTCTAAAACTATGATCTGTTTTCAGACTCAAGAAATATAGTTAAAAAATTCTTTTTGTTGGTCCTCTCCCTTCAATAACATTTGAATGTCTCGTTATTGCAAATGTACGGGAACTGTGCATTTTAAGGAAAGGAAGAAATATGATGAAATACACTAAAATACATTGAGGGTAAACACCAAAGTGTCCCAGGAAAAGGAATTAAAGTTAGCACATTGGCTTGATCTTGAGTGATACACAAAGATATCTTCTTCTGCATTGGAATTTCTTTAGCTGATAAAATTTTTCTGCAACAGTTTTCTCGTCTTCCTCTGCTAAAATCGTCATACTCTTAAGTCTGTTCTAGTCTACATCCTATCACTACAGTTTATGAGGTGATATTTTGTGTAGTGCACGTCAGAGTATTATTATAATTTTAATGAAGATTTCAATGCACACATCACACCAACAAAGCATGCTAACTGCTGTTTAGGAAATGAGATTTATTAGTATGAAAATAGCCAGAGTATCAACAATGTTCTAGCTAGGTTCTTTCCCACCCCACGCACCCCCCCACCTCTCCTCTCCCCCCCGCCCCACCCCCACCCCCCCACATTTTTTCAAGCACTTTTGTAAGTTGAAAAAGACTACATCCTTTATGAAGGAACTTTTTCAAAGAAAACCAAGTGATTTTGAATAGGTATACCAGATATACCAGCTAAAAAATTGGGGGACCAAAGTCAAAAACCATTTTTAGTGCTGTTTTCAAAAAGCAGTAAAGAGAAAAAAATCTGAAGGTTACTTTATTAGCCTCTGGCATTGGATTTTTACAACAGATTATCATCATTACAGAAACATTTATTTTCTCCATCATTCATAAGGTGCAATGCTTATTGGCTCTCACCTTCGTTGTTTTGTCACAATAAAATGGCTACTGAATTAGTTGCTGACCATTTATTGAAACCGAAAGGATAAATTAACTTATTTAAGTTCATTTGTAACTCTAGCTTTTCCAAAAGTAACAGTAACACTCACTACAGATGCATGTTTTAGCTGTGGTTCTAGTTAGTTCTATTCAGATTTCTGCATCATATCTAACAGAGTCCAAATCCATTTTGTCTTAGACAAACCTCTCTCAGCTGTAGTTCAAGCTGCTACTTGTTCTTGATTTTTCTCTTCCTGTCTCTGTCTTTTCTGTGATGTTTCCTTTGCTCTCCTTCACCCTTTTCCTGTTCTTTCTTATAAACGTACTTTGACTGTATATTAAAACTAAATATGATGAACAGTGTATGAACATTCATACATACAATTGAAATGACTTTGTGGAACTATATTTGCTGAAAATGGTGACAGATGCAAGTGTTTTAGGGTATAAACTACTTTAATTTCCCAAAGAGTTTAGACATTTTGTGTACTTATATTCTTGCTGTCTTCCATACATAAAAATATGAAGATATCAGAAATAGTTTATTATCCATATGCAACACTCGCAAAGCTTTAATTTAAAGAATTAAAATTAACCTGATTTTTTTTTCTTTGGCAAGTATTGGAGGATAATCTAAAGAATTTGAGTTACAATTGTAATCTCAGGAGGATAGTCAAGCCACATTTGTTTTCTAGCTGGGTGTGAGGGTTGTGCTCGTGTGCAAACCCAGTGCACCCTGTCATCAAGCCCCCATGTTGTCCAGGAACACTGTAACCAGTTTCTGCATAGGTGCGAGAACCAACTGACCTAAGGCATGGTGATGGACTCCACTTCTAGCCACCTTTGTGACAAAGCTTTTGACTAGATGCTCCAGGACTCTCCATGAGAATTTTGTAATCTGGAAGATCCCCCCAGGCAGCTCCTGGTGTCCAAAGGCCAGATGATGGGCACCATTTGTACACTTACATATGTTGATTAATATCCTGGGTGGAGACTCTGGCCCCCTAGAGATGCCTCAAGGTGGTTCCAGCTGCAAATCTGACCAAATGGCGCATAGATAAGACCGTAGTAAATTACAGAAACTAGTCCTGCAGGTATAGAAACAGTCATGTAGGACAGCCTTTTCTACTGCCTAGTTATGTATTTCTGTATGTACATAGTTTAAGATAATCAATGGCAACAGATGGACTGTGCACACGTGGGAGTGCTCATGTAGGACACCTGACAGGGTGGATTACAAGAATTCATCAGAACAGCAGTTCAAGGAGTATGAACTGAAGAAAACATTGCAAAGCCCTTCACAACCCAATCATGTTCAAGAGATTCAGTTCTGCATGTGATCACTAACCTTTGCAAAAGATTAAATAAAATTAGTTTTGAATAAACATTCCGGCCACAAGTGATTGTGCAGAAGAAAAAATATGTGCTAGGACTCCATCCTAGAGTCTATGAACCCATACTGAAACAGCTAAAATGTCAGCACTGAGCAGGTAACCAACAAGTCTTAAACATCATTTCAGAGATTGTCCTTACAGTACTGTTTCTGTAGATTTACAGAGATAAAACTCCCAGCTAAGACTTTCATTTCTGAGGTATCCTGAAAAATATATGGAGGTGCTTTCAGAAAGCTTCAAAAGGATCTAAAAAACTCCTGGATTACTTCATCAGGGCTTGGTGATGTATTGACTTTGGACAAAACATCTCTAGTAATATTTCTGAAAAGGACATTTGTTTTGTACAAGTTAATGCATTTTGCAATTTTTTTTTCATGTAAGCACAAAGTAGATTGCTCCCTTCCATATTTATATCAACTATATTGTTCAAATTTTGCTCATACAATATCTTTGAGAAGGGTTTTTTTCATTTGTTTAGACCAACAGCATAGTATTTTGTGAATATTAAGGAGGAAGCTGGTCATCTTAAGTGACATTCAGGACATATTGAACTCAACAGAAAATCCCATATAGAGAGGGATTATCATATCAACTGTTTATAGGGCTGTGGAATAAATTAAGAATGAGAAAGCAGTCTAGCAAAAAGGCTACTGACAACAGTTTTCTGGAAATGTCTGCCCAAGCTTTTAAAAGAATCTTCTTCCAAACAGTTTACAAATTCTATTTTTATTTTGGTTTTTGTTAATATTTTGGTAAACTTCCAGACAAGAGTGTTTGTAGAAGACATTTGCAACAGATTTGTGATAGAAATCTGAATAGGTTTTTTTATTTTATTTTAAAAAGCTACAATCATCAGTGATATTGTGTTGACTGCTGTTTCAGTCACTATAACAGAATTGATAAATGCAATCTGGATATTAATTTCAGTCTAATAAGGAAGAAAACAAAAGCAAGCCATTTTGACTTAAGCAGAGACAAAATATGTCAGAGAAATTCAAATTCTTACAACTGTGTGATCAAGGTCAAAGATGATGAAAGAAGACAAAACATAGTAATATAGGCACCGTGAAACTACGGTATGATTAAAATCTCATCTTACATCAAGAAAATTGCTTGAACACAAATAGAACATCTTCTAGCTAACTTTTTACTCTGTAAACCTTTTAGATGTTCTTGGAATGTTTGATGAAATTTTCTTCCCCTGTACAATAGCCTTTTGTAGCTTTTCTTATTAGTGTGGACCTGCAGCCTGCCAGCATTAAACATTAATCCTCTGCATAATGAAACTGTGAGAATGGATTTCTATGAAATTTCGCACATTTGTTAGTCTGGTGAGGAAGATGCTCATTTTCATGTCTAGCTTTTCAAGGTTTTCTGATTAAAAGAAGCATCCTTAAAATCAGGATTGGTTTGAAGCTGAGAATAATTTGTTTCATTCTTATTTGTGTTAATGTTTCAATTTGATATTTAATAAAAAAGAAAACATCCAAAAATACTTGGTGGGAAATATTTGTGTTCAAATGAAGCATACAGTTACAGTATGTAGCGGAGCTGTGCACAAATCACACGAGACACAGAAGTACCATATGCACAACACTATCCAAGTACGCCAGGTGATAATTCACAAGAACTACATCACAGCTTATACTTGCTTAGCATCACAACTTCTGGCATTTCTTTGCACTTGTGCAGATCTAATTAGTTTAGATACAAGAACTAACTGGATCTACACATGACCGGTGTTTCCAGGCTTAAGGTTGTGGCGGGGTGGGGAGTGTCCCAGATTTTAAGGCTTAGAGTATTTCACTTATATTAGCAACATACAACAAAGGATATCCCTTTGCAGATAGGGGACAGCAGTCATATTCACCTGGGAGGAGACACTGGATGAGATAATAAGGGAAACTGTGGGCTAGGTAAAACTACGTTGTGTTAAATTGCTCTGTTTTGAGAATCTGAGAGAATAAAAGCTCTTTCAACAGACTCTCATCACGGGTGGACACGCCCTGTTGAATTTGTAGATAAATGTAGTCAAGGTGATGTTACTCTCAGTCTGCCTTCTGAGGGCATTACCCAGTGCCTCAGCAAGGGGTAAGAGCCATCCCTGACAGAAGTTCTTTTGCCTTCAGTGAGAAACCTACATGAGTCAAAGGACCATTCCAGAAATGCAGCGGAAACTGGCTGTCTCTGCATAATCGACCACTTGGGTCACTTTTGGCACCACCAACCCCAGTAACCAGGTGGAAAAAGGACTCATTGCATTTGACATAACTAAGGGAAATGGGGATTTTAGAGCATAACATGAGCATGCATATATCAACATCTTCTCTAGCTGGACTTTAAGCACATATCTAATCATTTATACACGCCGTTACCTAATATTGGCACACAGTCCCAGTGCATTATAAATGCAAACATAGACATACATCTTATTAGTTCCTGAGTGAATTTCTAAGTGTCAGTCCTGGAATGCTTTCCTTGAGGGAGACAGACGGTTTCACAGGTTACTTCAGAAATCAGTAGGGTAGAGCAGATCAAAGTAAAACTTTGCAGATTACCTAACAAAGAACAGATACAACTGAATTTACAAATGCTGAAATACACTGAGCGTTAGACGGTTAACCTGTTGTTATACCAACTCTGAGAGTAGGGGAGAGGACTTAGCAAGAACTGCAGTTTTTGAGGGTTCAATGGGATCTGCCAGGCACAGCTCCCATTCTGAATTCTGTTGCCCACTTCTTACCAATGCATAAACAGGCACTTTAAAACCAAAATATAGCTTATTGAGTTTCAAAAGCAACCAAAAGATCTCTGCCATTGGACAAAGGAATATTAGAAAAATAGCCACTAGTTGTGCACAGTGCTGTAAGATGAGATTGCCTAAAGCCAGTGGAGTCCACTACACCTTAAAGTTTCAGTGAGACAGAGATGTCACTTTGAATGGGGTTCTGCTCTCATTTAGATTTAAGATATTTAGCATGCACCAGGTCTCAAAACATGAGATGTTTCTCAGGCATCAAAGCTGAAGAGCTCCTGATTCAAAAAAGTAGATGAAGATACATAGAATGTGGAAAGGATACAAACACCACATAAAAAGACCAGGTTGATGGCTGATAGAAATGTCTGTCCTTGCTCATAATTTTATGAGTTAAAACTCCTTGCTTATTATTCTTCATTCTCTCCATAACCATTCAACAACCCCTGGCTTGTTCCCACATTCCCTGTCATGTATTTTGCTATATGTTTGGGCTCATTCACTCCCCATCTATCTACCTAACAATTTCCTTCCCCTCTTATATACGAATGGAACAGTAGGATCCTAAAATAGGTAAATAGATCATTCAGTAAGCTGGTTTCTCCTCAGCAACAAATAAATGATTGTTTGGGGGAAATTTCACTGAGCAGCTTCGTGGACCAGCTTAAGAAGGAACGACATGCCAAAGAGAAAATTGTGGCAGAAAAGCTCTGTGAAGGGCATTGGAAATGGACAAAATAAGAAAGCGGAGTGGAAAAAGGAAAGTAAATAAGATCAGATTCAAGCTTTGAGTGTTAAGAGATCCGCATTTAATATTGCAGCATGTAGCTGATTGCAAAGCAGCAGGAATGTAGCAGCACCTGTCTGCTAACCTCAGGAATTGCCACTGTTAAATTTTATTTCATTCATTTAATAAGTATCAGTAAGAATCAGAGATACCGATACGTTGCAGTGTTGGGAAATAAAATGGCATTTATTGGCAAGTGAAAACATCTAAGTGGGTCAGCTCTCCAATTCTGGATTCAAGTCACAATACACATACTTGCAAAGTATCTCATTTTCCATGTTCCCTCACCTCTGTGACATAAGATTAGTGAACTTCAGATTGTCACAGAGGAGTCACACCTGTATCACTTAGGTGAATCCTTTAATAAAATGCACGGATAAGTATTGGAGGGAGAGACTTTCTGCTGACAGAATGATATAAAATGACAGACTGTGGATTTGCCAAGACATTGGATATGTGCTGTAAAATTGCCCTGCTTACAAGCATAAATCTAGATAGTTAACCTATATCAACTTTGGGCGCAGAAGGAAATTTTTCCATTTCAATAAGAAAAGTATACAGACATTCAAAAAACAAATAATAGAGGATAATATATTAAAAAAATGTAGGAGAATCAATGATTTCTTAATTTGCTGATTGTCCACAAAGTCATTTGTGTATCAAGATACAGTGCACATTAGAAAATGACAAATGAAAACGTGGTGGATAAAACAGTGAATTAAAGCGATGTTATATTGTATGGCATGTCTAGAAAGATATCAAGACATATAGACTAAAACTGATCACTTAAGTATGACACAGAGAAGTAAGAAGTTAAGCATATTGGCAGTATGCAGTTCAGATTGGTGTCAGAAAGGAAAATCCCAGCACTTATGTGACTACAAGTCATATAAAAAGGTGCCAATATTCAGCTAATCAACCACTTTGAGCATAGTCAGAAGAATTATTCATTAAAACAATAGGTACCATGGAACACATTTGTGTTAGGTTTGTTTTTTTTTTCTCTGAAGCCAAACAGTGAAACTGTACAAAGCGCCATAAAGCTTTGTTTCTTTCACAGAAACATCATTTGAACACATAGGGCCAAATTTGCAACCTTATCAAGATGCTAGAGATGCCAATAAACTCTAATTGCTGGACTCTAAAGGATTTCCAAATTTCTGAGGTCTGGATGCCTCATACAATATTCGTAGCATTCATTCACGTCTCAATCTAGAAGCATACTTGTTTATGTTATAAGAAACAAAATTCCCCTTGACTTCTAGTTAAGAAACTCAGAGCCTACTTAGGGACTATTACAAATTGTGCAATTAAAAGGGGCATAAAGACACTGAACTGCCTCTGAATAAGAGCATCTTTCTGTACAGCACAGTTAATGCCCATTCAGAGGCACTTGCTGGTGTCCCAGAAGCAGGACAGCATTGCTAATTAAAAGGATAAGTAGAGGCAGAACTAATTAACCCAGTGCAAATAGTGCTAGACTACTTTGGGGTCCAAAGCTCCTACTGGCATGTAAGGTCTTATTTATCCTTTTGCAGCTTCTTGAACGACATATGCGTCCACTACTGTAAATCTCATTTATTTGTAAAGTATGCCTTTTTCAAAGGGAAGAATACTGCTATGCATTTCATTAGGTTAAAAAAGAATATTTGGCATACAAATAATAGCCACAACAAGGACCCTTCACTTTAGCATATTGCAGCTCACTGAGGTATCTCCCTCGAAAATGCTGTTCCTAATAGATTTTTTCTATAAATACTAGAAAGTCTGGGTAAATGCCATTCTTAGAAGGGCTAATAAGTACATTTATAAGACTTCAATAGAGAGAGATGACCATTTATAGGAGCCAAGAGCCTACCCCACCACAATTTATTAGTTTTGACGTTAGTGGAAGCCACATGAGCTTTGTTCTCATGATCAGTGATTGCACAGTAACTGAACATTCAAAATGGCCCAATTTCTGCCATCAGCCTTGTCAGTTACATAGCAAACAGAGCCTATATTTGTATAGCTCTCTGGCTTCAAATGACTTATGTAGCATCTTCTCACACTGAATTAAACACTACCCTAAAAGTCTAATCCTTATTTATGATAAGATCCTTTTCACCTCTGTTCATAAAGGATGTACTCATTTAAATGTCCCTCTACTCCCTGTCAGAGTATATAGGAGACTTAGCGCAAATGAAAATCTATTCCTAAATACACAAAAAGATGAAGTGACTGGGTAATGTATTGAAATCATTTCCTCAGCACTGCAGAGGATATGCACATGTATCCCCTTCTCCTTGGGTGTCTATTACTACATGTATGTGAACATTTATTTGAATGCTGTTCTTCTTTAAAGGGCTCCCTGCACACTTACATAGATCACAATTAGTAGCCGAAGGAGACCACTAGCACGGTTTGTCCTCATAGACCAATATGAATAAAGACAATAGTGGAAAATCGATAATGTCATTAGGTCAAGGGCACTTGATAGCCAGAGCCAAAAACCGTCTCTTGCCCACATTTACACAGAATACCTTGGGGGAAAAAAGAAATCTCTGCTTGTGTGAAAATGCTGAGCCTTTGTGACTGTGGAAGTTACTATATAGTACATATTTCTACAGTCAGAGTTCTTCTCTCAGTACATTTAAACCATGAAGTGCTTTTGCTGCTGATTTGGCTATTATGGAAGGAAAATGACCTGTAAAGATGTTTTGAGTAGCTAAGCATTTTGCATATATTATGGCAATGTGAGACATAAAGAAAAGTGGTAAGAATGAAGTTTACTAAAGTCGGTACAAGCAGGTTTATTTTCCATATCACAGCAAGGACTTCATAATCTTCTAAACTAAAGGGAAACAAGTCTGACAAGATGAACACTCACAGAATTTGGGATTTGCGGGATCAGTTGGAAAACATTTCCCACCTGCATAAAAATATGCTTTTAAAATTACAAATGCAAATAACACAAAATTTCTGTATTATTAAACCTCCCTTTAGTGTTGCCAAGCTGGGAGCACACACACAAAGGGAAGTAGTAGTAGTGCCGGTCACAATTTCCCATAAACAGCCACGTTGCTATTGCAATCATTTTCTCAAGGTCTGTGATGAGGGCAGAGAGCAGACAGTAGGCCCAGGACCCTGTTTGCCATGCTGGTATAGACTGGTACCTAGCAAGGGGTACCTGGACCACTGCCTTCCCGGGCATGTCCTAGAGGTGGACGCTTTCTAGACCAGTGCTTCTCAGACTCATGATCCTGTATATATTCTTGTCCTTATATTTCTGTTCTCCTCTGCTGTTCTTCAAGGGAGCTGAGTTCCCAGGCAAAGCCAGTTCCTGCCAGACTTCATGTAAGAAAAAATACTTGAGATTTCAATGCTATGCTTAAGGGAAGCACCCAACGGTTCCTCCTTCAGCTAATGCTGTCAAACCAAACTGGCAGTAGGGTACATACACAATGAGCGATGCCACTCTCAGAGGGCCCCAGGATGCCAAGGAAGTTCTTTCCGTGTGGTCCCATGGGTTTTGTTTCAAGCCTCCAGTCTGCTCAGGAAGCCACAGGAATACGCAGCAACAATTCCTCCTATTTTGCAACAGGCAATTAACTATTTTGCTACTGAATGGAAAAGGCAAATGAGGCATTAAGAGACCTTCTCCCACTAATGTTAGTCAAAAATGGAATAAAACTTTTGTTTTCTAAGTTTACTGAGATTTATACTTTAATTATATCATTGAAGATGTTACCCTATGCTCAACATCACTCCTGGAGGACAGAGAACCACAAATGACTTACAAGAGATAAAGAGATTTGTGATATTACTTCTATTTTTTATTAGTTTTTGCAAACACTATTGCAGCTAAAGGTCTGTCAGTATTTCCATTAAAAAGCTAGATTTTCAACAGTTTATATCTCAACTGTAAAAATTTACTTCAGGCTGAAACTGGCCAAATAAGTTATTAATTGAGGAGTAAATTGGGATTTATTTATCTTTTTTGGTTGCTTTTTTTTTCTTTTTAATTTATTCCATGCATTTGAAAGGTGTTTTTGTTACTTGAAAGTTAAGTAGACAGAACTCTAGAAATAAAGAGATAAGCAATTTAAGCTCCATAAAAAGGCTTTAATTTCCAAAGGAAGTTTTGCAAACAAGCTATAGTAAACTACAACAAATATACCTGGGCATTTCAAAAACAAAATAAAAACAGGATAATGATTCACTTTTAAACATTTTTCTATTGGCATCAAAGTTCTATAAATGCATTTCCACATCAAAGTGCATGATTGAACAACTGGCTAATTATCTGCTCATAAAGTGTGTCTAGATAACATTTTCAGGCCTTGAATTGATGTAATGCTTTAGGTCAGCTTCCAACTTACTTCACCCTATCTTCTGTCTTGCTTAAAAATAGAAGACAATTTCTATATAGAAATCTCATCAAGTACAGAAGAAGATGCAGGTGTCTACTTGAACAGGGAATTACACAGAGAGTTTTCAAAAGGATAAACTTCTAACATATCGTTTGCATTTACATGTCACATACACAGCAGTTGCAGGCAGACCTCCCGGCTATCGATGGTCATTTTCTGGTTGCATTCAATAGCAATTTAGCTTTTCCGTTAAATGCACTTTGCAGAACAGATAGGCAGACTGACTGTAAAATAAACATGACCCTAAGGGCCATTCGTTTAACTCAGACAAGTGTGGGATCCAGGAAAAGTGCTACAAAGCTGGAGAAGACTGAAATAGTGATTAAAAAGTTCTGAGGCAATGAAGAAAAACACAATATGAGCATAAGTGGCAGAAGTCTGTGGAGGATAGTGGAGTAGTCAAGAGAAAAGAAGGTCTCATGCTTAGTCATCATTATTGATACAAGAACAAAAAAGAACATCTACAGAAAGGTAATGTAAACAGCTACGTAAAACTGCTTTACACTTGCACGTATATTCTTGGGGCCAGATGTTACCTTCTCGTGAGATAAGGAGAAGTTTTTATCTGAAAGTGAGACTGAACATGGTGAGAAGACAGGTCATGCTGATGTATGAGCAACCTACTGTTAAAAGTTGTCTACCACAAGTCTTCTGAGCCAGAGAGACTTTCTTCAAGGTAATTAATCAAAGGAGACAGGTAAGAATGGCAGCTGCTGAAGTACAAGAATTCAGATTTACAAGCAGTAATTGTATAAGAGGACCTTAGTGAACAGCATTTAAGAGAGCCCAGTGAGTTCCCTACACAGAGCTGATGGATATGTAATACGTGCTGTTTCACATACAGCCTAGGGTACTATGAAACAATTCCCCAGACAGCAGAGCTGAGCCCTGACAGTCATGTAATTAAATGAGCCAGGGAGAGATACAGCTTTAGCGTTTGTAACTAAAGGTACTCATACACACACATGCAGACACTCAAACACATACGCGTACGCACATAATTGTTCATCCTATATGCAGTAGTGTCTGCTAGAAATACAGCAATTTCAGGCATATGCAATTTACTGTCATCAATCAATGCATTTTATCACTGAAACTGGCTTCCAAACATAATGCTTAACATACAACAAGGATATTTCAGAGTGTCCTGAAAACCCTATCTATTCCTTCCCTCCCTCCCTTCCTCCCTCCCTCCCTTCCTTCCTTCCTTCCTTCCTTCCTTCCTTCCTTCCTTCCTTCCTTCCTTCCTTCCTTCCTTCCTTCCTTCCTTCCTTCCTTCCTTCCTTCCTTCCTTCCTTCCTTCCTTCCTTCCTTCCTTCCTTCCTTCCTTCTCACTTGAAATACCTCCACCCCCCAGGAAGAGTTTCACTCCTGGAAGAATAGAAGTCCAAATAATTTCTTCAGGTTTTGGTCACGTTCATACACATTGTATCACTTAGTGAGGAGAGGAGATATTTAATACAGTCAGAAGAATGAAAGAGAAAGCAGCCCTTGAATTAGCAAAGAATCTCCACTGGTGAACAAAGAATTTTCTCAGTACGCTAGTGATGCTTAATCCTTTATGTCTTCAGTATAAGAACATGCTTTTTAGCACTGAGATAAAATACTGTGGTATCTTTGCATTTAATTCACTGAATGCAAAGTACTACTTTTATTCCTTCTTTAGCAACAGCCTGCTATATATTTTATCTTGTGAACTCAGACCCTGATTTTATTTGGTTCATGTTTTGTTTTTACTTTGCGGTGAGCTGCAAACCAGGATAATGCAACACAGTTTCTAAAATCCAGGTTTTCAATAGTCATATGGGCACGTATTTCTTAGCTTGGATTTATCTCAAGCCCTAGATACTGCAGTCCAATCTGATAATGTGTGCCGACAGTAGACATCGGAAAATATGTCCTTGTGTAAACACAATATAGCTGAACCTGTTTGTCAGGATGGAAAGGTGTATGAAAGGACACTGCACTTGGTGCCCCAAAGGGAAAATATGATGTACTATCCAAGGCAGAGTATTAATCATAGCTGATATTTCTGGACAATAAAGTAGAGTAATCCTTGTGAACAATCTCTCTTCAAGGATAAAAAGGGAAAATAAGGAACTGGCAGTATTATATGAAACGACATAGCCTGACATGGGATAAAGCTAGAAGCATCTCAGAAATCTCATCTGGAAAACAGCTTAATAATTGCTACATGGTTTATTGTGGCTAAGGTAATTTTTTCTCCATCTCCATCAGGGTCATTTTCTTGCTTGCACGACAGACACCTGGGCTCCCTGTAAAGTTAGCAAACCTGTACTAAGTGAAAGCACTTGTCCATTTAGACTTGCAGAGTTCACAAGGTTAGACCATTTCTCCCGCAGAATAGAAAATGTTAGTACAATTTCAAAGCCCCCAGGAACTGAATGTGCAGACAGATATATTGTTACCCACTCCTACAAGACACTTCAGCTGCTAGATGTCTGATATGTACCAGTATCATGGGATGAAACACAAATTACATGATTAGGCCCAGCAGGCTCAGTTTTAAAGAAACGTTTCTCTTCACGATGAATGTACTGAACAAACCTGGGGCCAACATATAACTTTAGGGCAGCAACACTCAGAGCAGACGCAATGGAGAGGTTTACTCCAGTTCTGACTATGCAGTGTCAGGAGCACTGGAAAGCTCCTCTGACATTTCATGGAGACTAAGTTCCTTTGATTATCAACTGTGCATAGTAAGTATGACACCTTTCTAAAAGCAGAAAACACCTATATGTTAAAATGTAAAGAACTGAGATGCTTTCCAACACAGTGGATCCCTATAAATCTAGGTTGAAAACAAAGAAGACAAAGAATTGCAAGAAATCCATTAAGCTGCAGCTACACAAAAAACACGGAAAATTCTGTACTTCTGAAAGCCAAAATCAACTATTTGTCATTCCCCCTGAAAAAGACCACCAAGCTTTTAGACTATAAACCCTGGACTTGAACTCATCTGGGACAGAAATGTGGCCACAATTCACCAGGGTCAAAGAAATGTTCCTGCTCTTCATCATCCTGATGGGAGGGTTCTGAGATAGCCCCTAACATTTCAAATGCAATACGGCTAATGCACAGTTTCAGGTCCAAGATAAAACACGTTGTTTCTTTCTTTAGGAAGTTTCAGGGTTGCATTGTACCTAACTTCTCTGTGAGTGAGCAAAAAGTGAGGGTGGAGGCTGGGAAATGCTTTTTGCCCAGAACACCTGGTGCCATGCTGTGGCTTTGCAGCCCTTCCTGCTGCTGCTGCCGCCGACCATCGAAGGAGCTGTGGGCAGGACTGGGCTTTCCCTGTCCCTCTTGCCTTCTTCATCCTCAGCATCTTCTCAGTCTTCTCCATCCTCACCCCATCCCCCACCCTCACTGCCCTTTCCCATCCCTGCCTCTCTACAGAGGCTCCCTGCCCAGCAGCAGGGCATGTGGTGCTAAACAAATGGTAGAAAAGGCTCCCAGACAAAAGCCTCCAGCTGGCCTAATCACTGTCCTCATTTCCCTCCTTAGTCAGAAACGGACACAGATTACACTTGTGGTTCAAAACAGGTGCAGGGGGTACACATTTTCCCAAATGGTCCACGAAGAACAAAGTGGTAACAGGTTGGCTTCAAGCAGAGGGTGCTGCTTCCCTTTCCACTGGTCAGCACAGCCCATGCTGAGGATACAGCAAATCCGTTACAGATGGAGATCCGAGCCCTTGAAAAGGGACCATCCTCAGTCACAGCCATTTGCTGAGTAAAAGGCTCCCTCTTGTGCTGTCCCACCTCACACCCCTAGCTTTCGTGTCCCCCAGCTCCATATTCCAAGGAGTGGATAAGCCCAGGCTGCTGCCAATGTTATTACATATCCAACGAGTGAACAGCATGCTTTCAAGTGGCACCTTTCAAGCACTCCACAAATGTCATTTATTTTAAAATATTTGTTTGGGTTTAAATTTTTCATCTAAAATACAAAATTAATGTGGCAAGCAGTGAAAGAGAGAAATATTTTATAAAAGCATTTACAAAAAAAAAAAAAAAAAGCTCTTCATGTTGCTGTCTAACGATGGAGTGTTTTAAGAATGCTTCTCTAACACTTTTCTTTGTTGTCTGATCCAGAGCTTAGTGTAGTAGGATTTAATTTTTAGTGTCACCATGAAATGCAGTGTGCAGCACATGAAATGTTAATGTAATGCATAAATGTGCAATTCAAAAAAACAAGGTGATGTAAACAAACAAGTATTGAATCTGTGAAATATTCCACAGTTTGCAAGTGCCATTAGACACAAAAATAATGGATTCTTTCACCCATTCAAACTTTGACTTGGTTATCATCTCCCTTCTTTTCCTTGCTTCTAACCTCTGAACTGAAGTTTCCACTCTAAACTGAGAGGAACCAAATGTTTATTTAGCCAAACTTAATATTGCATTGATTGACGAAAAGAGCACTGGACTTCCTATAGATGTGAACAAGTCTAACTTCAATGCCATCAGTAAAGCTACACAGCTTAACAGCAGTTGAAATTTATCTTCCTTGGGCAGGAAACACCAATTAGGGGCACTCCAGAAGGACAACTACAACTGTTAAACTTCTTTCCAGTGTATGAAACTTAAGGGGTTATTTTGTTTGAGATTCAACACGCTCTCATCTGCATCTTTTCCGCAATACTCTTTGCACCTGGATTTGAAATTCTGAAGTAACTCCAGCATGTGGTAACTCTTGCATTTCACCTTATCTTAACTCAAATCTTATAGACAAAACCCACACTAGCAAGACTTCAGCAAACACCAAAAGCACGTTGTCTTCGCCAGTGAAATGAGGAGGACAGTATTTTCCTGCTGTTATGAGGTAAATATACTGAATAGTCCCGGTTCACAGATACTAAACAATATGACCATTTAAATGTCTATGCTATAAGGCAAAGAAACGAGTAGAGTTCAAAATTATTTAGTACTGTAACAAATAAATAAAACGAGTATTTCAATAGGATGGTCAAAGTCAAGTGACTACAGGAGCACCACCACATGTATGTTTAGACTGCAGTTGTGTTATCTATAGTTACACACTTAAATTAATTAAAACTGTTTATCAACATCAGAAAAAAATACTGATAGAATATACATCAAATTTTTTTTTCCATTGTAATTGAACAATAATGACAGACATTAAGTCTGGGTATATACCACAGGATTTTTCTGATGGAGAATCTTATGCCTTGTTCCCAGGCCAAATGGTAGACGCTGAGTCACATCTTTCTTGGAGCTAAGTCTCTCTATGATTGACCTTTCAGGTCCACACACTGCACAGGGCTTGGCCCAGCTCTCCTCAGTGCTCAACTCTGTGTTTTAAGTCACCACTGGGATTTCATCTGTGAATATTTTATTTTTTTTTTATTTAACCGTGCCTGAAATAGCAGGGCACAGTTATCAGAATGAGGTTTTCATAGTATTCTGTTGATGGTAGGTGTTGTGTGGTCTGGGGTATTTGCTTGAGGGCAGATGAGGTCACTTAGGAGCGCAATGTACCATAATATGATGTATGATAGTGTACAAATGACAGTATAACCTCTGTAAGGTAGACAGAGGCAAACCTGGTGAAATCTAATCCTTGTTGCTTGCACTGAGAGATCACCGTAGTGTCCCATAGGGAACCAGTTTGTTCACTCTGTCATAGAGGACCCAGCAATGACATGCATTGCTGTCATGGTTTAACCCTGGCAGGCAGCTGAGCTCGACACATCCCCTCTCTCACTCTCCCCCTCAGTGGGATGGGGGAAGAATCAGAAGGGTAAGAGTGCAAAAACTCGTAGATTGAGACAAAGACAGATTAATAATTAAAAAGGGGGAGATGGTGGGGGGTGTTAGAGAGGGGAGAAAAACAAAAACAAGAAAAACAAGTGATGCAAAAGAAAACAATTGCTCACAACTTACCAACCGACGCCAAGTCAGTTCCTGAGCAACAGCAGCCCCCACGAACCTCCGCTCTCCAGTCTTACTGCTGAGCATGGCATCGTATGGTATGGAATATCCCTTTGGTCAGCTGGGGTCAGCTGTCCTGCTCTGTCCCCTCCCAACTTCTTGTGCACCCCCAGCCTCCTCGCTGGTGGGACGGTGTGAGGAGCAGAAAAGGCCTTGACGCTGTGTAAGTACTGCTCTGCAGCAACTAAAACATCCATTTCTCATCAACAGTGTTTTCATGACAAATGCAAATTATAGCCAAGTACAAGCTACTATCGAGAAACTTAATGATATTCCAGGTCAAAACTAGTACAGCTGCAAAAAGTCAGAGAATCAGGACCCATTCATGTCTCTTTCTGGTCTTGAATATGAACATGAGAGAAATGCAAAAGCTAGGGCACAAGGTAAGATTCTTGTATAATTTCACATCCTCCTTAAACTTAAATATATTTCATATTTCTCCTTGATTTATCTGTTTTAAATATCTGATTTGGGGAATAAATTGTAAAGTTCTGTTTTCTAGCAAGAATTTACATAAAATTATCTTTGTAGAAAAAACTAAAAGTTTTAAAATCCAAAATTTCTATTTTCTTGTCTATTAGTAGTTACATGTTTAAATATTTAACAGTGCATAATACATAGTACTTATAATTTGAAACTATAACCAATCTACATAAGTTGTTTTGATAGGCAGGTGGTTGTAATGGTTCTTTTCTCTTCACAAGGCAATGAAAATATCACAGGCATCACAATTAAGACACTGTAAAGGTATGAAATCTTTTGATCGGCTTCTCTGTTGTCCACTTATTTCAAGTCATAAAAATAATGTATAAGGTATTACTGTTGTATCACAAAGGTGTGATATGTTCATACCTTGATTTTACCCCAGAGTACTAAAATCTTTACTTCCACCTCAAGTAAATTAAAACAATTGTTTTAAATGTAAATGTCTCTCTAATTTTTAATGAGATCTGGGCCAACATATTTGAAGCTAGAAATAAAGCCACAGGGCCACCATCTTTTCCACGTTTGCATATCAGAATTAAATTGACCTTCTCAATTTCTCCAATATTGTAGAGTCAGAAAAGGTGGAGCCTCGCAGCCAGACCCAGCTCAAGGTCTCCCACAGGTTACACCACGTAACTCCCACAAATGCAAAGTTCATGTCCCACAGCTGTCAGCAAAATTGAATCTGCCTTATCTGAGATACTATGGTCCAGGACCCCTCTAATCAGGCAACGATGGGTAGACCAAGGAGTGAGCAGAAGTGATCAGCACCACAGAGATGGGGACACTGGGGGGTCTCCCTGAAGAACCAGTTTCTCACTAACAGAGGTAAAGTGAGAGGTAGGTGAGGAGATTTGTGACCACTAGCAGCAGTCACCTCGAACACAGCAACCTCCTGTCCAAGCCACCTGCCTGCTTTGCTGGAGCTTAGTGTCAGTCTCATACCCAGCCCAGATTAGTTCTTCAGACCTAGATATTCCTTGCTGTGCTGGGGTATAGAAACTTTTCCAGGACTTATTTAATTCCCAAAGTATTAAATTCATGGCAAACTGATAATGTTTTCAATATCTGTAATATTAGTAGCAGCAACAGGAACTGTGTTAGCAGTATTAAGTAGCTCAAGTTCATATCTCCTAATTCTAGAGTTTTGGCAGTAAACACGGGAACAGGAAACATCCTAGTCGGTCCTGTGAGAGTACTCCAGCTTTCAGCAGTGCAGTACATAGCCTTATCAGATTTCAGATAGCCCAGAGAGAAATGCTGACGCAACTTTGCTGCTCCTCTGAAACTTGTTTTTGAAGCTCTTCCATTTCTTTTGCAAGAAAACTCGATGGGTTTAGTTTTGAGCTCCTGCATTCCCTCCTGAGCTGTCTTTGACAATTCTGTCTGGAAATGGAATACTAGGCTCAGCTCTCTGTTGCTGTTGCAAGTCTCACTGGATGTCATTGTACAAGATCACCTTCTGTGATATTTTTACTGTGCGACTTTAACCTTGCAAGGCAAGTTGCACAGATGCCATTGATATCAGCAATGTTGCCTTAGATGTTTATGAGATCCAGCAGTAGATTATGCAAGAGACCAACCAAGCAAAATCCTGTTAGCTTAAGAAGGAGACAGTTTGTACCTTACAATACAAATTGTAACGTCAATCTGGATTATCAGCTGGATTCCAAAACTTCTCAAGCATACTTCTGTAACAGCCTGCTCAGAAGGACCTTTTTTTTTTCTGATGTGCAAGCTAAGCTTTATGTTGCACAGTGCTTTCTCATGAGGTTCCACTTTATAAGGACAAAACAGTCCTCTGAATAAACTCTAAAGAAATATTTTTTCATTTAGAATAAATAATATTTATAATGGATTACTTATTTAATTATATTTAATTATTTATTACAATTCATAATTTATTTATGTTAAATTTTGTTTAAATAAAAGATTATCAAGTCAGATCACCTCTGGTCAGAACAGTTTCTGTTCTGAAATTATTATACGTAAACAGAAAAATTGGTGATGAAGAATTGTAAGATCTGTTTGACAGTATGGATGTTTTTTATGTCTTTCAGCTCCTTTTCACCTCTTTCACAAAACTCCTTTTACAATGCACTTCCCTCATTTGCATTCCTTCATACCTCCCCACATGCCCTTTCCCACTTGTCTTTCCCTAGCTCTTCCTTTGAGTTTAATCCTTTTTTTCTCTGATGCAAGAAAAGAATGCTCAAAAACATTTACAAATGTACCTCTCTATTTTGCTGCCAAAGATTTAAGCAGAAATCCTCTGGACTACACTGATATTCACTGTGACCATCCACCTCTGTTTTCTTTTTTTTTTCCTTCTATTCTCCTTTGTGTATCCATTCTCCATCATCTGTTCCATTGTCCATTTCAAATGTACTGATCTCATGAGAAAGAGGCTACCTGAGAAAGCACCCTGAGTTATTTCTGCTCCTTGCCAAACTATACTTTTCCCAGGGAACTGAAATTTCCCTTTCCAACAGAAAAGGGAAGTAACTGTATGCAAAACAGCTCCAGTTCCTCTTCTGTAGCTTTACCGCAGCACAGTGAATCAGTGCTTAAAAAGGGTGCCACTAAAAATAAGAATTAACAGTGGTTGAGGTATTTCCAACACAATGACTTTTCATTCAATGCTGCTGCTTGGTCAAAAAAATTTAACATTGGGCAAACTCTCACAAAAAAAGAAAAGGCAGATTTCCACCAGAAATGTTCTCATTCGTTCATTAGTTCACCCAACAACTATGGATCACCCCCTACTCTCAGAGACATGGGTGATCTCAGGGCTGAGGACCCCAGAACCTTCAGGCTCAGAGATGCAGAAAAGCTCTGATGTGAATTCCCCTCAGTCTCAAATCTGGTAGCCTAAAAAGCCATGAGAGACCTATAGCACCACTGCGACCCCGGTGCAAGGGGAGTTATTGGTTTGGACAAATGACATTTTGATGGTCGCTTACTCACAGACCGTGCCTTGATCT
Source organism: Larus michahellis (assembly GCF_964199755.1). Taxonomy (NCBI): domain Eukaryota; kingdom Metazoa; phylum Chordata; class Aves; order Charadriiformes; family Laridae; genus Larus; species Larus michahellis. Next base: position 41,344,463 of record NC_133930.1, on the reverse strand, counting down.
TTCATGCAGTCTGCAGGTTACCTAAGCCACTACTTTCTGAGCAGAAGCTGCAAGATTTTACAAGGAATGGAACAATGGCATGAAGAGATGTTTTGTTTCTAAACTTGGGGGATTAGTAAACCCCTTTTCATTGAAAAATATTTAACAAAACCCAGAGAATCTCTAAAGGCTTGCAGATAATTGATATGATTCAAGGCAGTTATTCAAAGGAAAAGCCCCATTCAAGAGCACTTCTGTGCAACAGGGTCCTATTTTGTTTGCCTATTTGACAAATCCAGACTGGGCCTTTTATGTCATTCTCCAGCACTCTGTCTACTAGAGTTTTCAAGCAGCAATGAACCTACACCGCATCCCTTGGGAGGTGATTTCACAAACCAGAAGACCTCATGCAGGAAAGACAGCCTAAAATGCTCCCTCCAAGGTAATCTGCCACACTGACATACCCTCCCAGCCTTCTTGCAGCACTACCAAGAAGCTCCACTGATACCTCCCATAAACAGGTGAAAATCTGATGGCAGGGGAGGTGTTGTCAGCTCTGCAACATTTATAACATTTTGATTGTGAGATGCTGTCCTGTAATTGCTGTGCACTGAAGCTAAACTATGGGTCGCAGGGAGGATGGGACAGTCCTGCTTAGACTTTTTGTTCAGAAATGTCAGGAGCCTTAGCATTTGTAGTCATAAATTGAAACACTCAACAAGCAGGCAGGGATGTTTAGCCCACTAGAAAGAAGAGATTAAACAGGATCCAGTCCTGAAGGACTGGATCTTTGAATTTGATTTGGGCTTCCTAACCAGAAATGCAACAGATACTTAACAGATATGAAGATAGTAACGCAGTGGAGAATGGTATGGAGAGATGCGAGAGGAATCTGAAAGACAACCAAATAACACTGCCTATATATAACCCCCACAAGTACTGAACATCTGCAGGAGACACATTTGTAAATGGATTAGAGCCCTGGAATAGTTAGCGAGTTCTCTGTCTCACTGCAGTGTATAGAACAGATAAATAAATAGTGGGCATATGTGATATATATTTAGATCGTGCATTAGACTTTAAAATCTCTGTCTAACTGAATGCATTAGCCTGTATTTTCTGTTTATGTCTCTGGGATGCCATGGAAACACAGCACTGAATCCTAATGGGTTTCTCCTGGCAATAAATAAACAAAGTCTTTGTCTATTCATGTTTCAGTTTCTTTCTTTTTCTTTTTTTTCATGTGATTTACAATTTCAGAAGAAAAATGGACTTACCCCCACCCATTATCTTTAGTTGCAAAGCGTGCTGAAGATAAATGCAAAATGCACCTTCTAGTGGCCACTTCGGCTTTCTATACAGCTGCTACTACCATCGGTAAGTAGTGAACGCTGCCTATTTGTGTTGAACTTCCTTATAAGGAAAAAATATGGCCTATATAATTAAACCTTGAGTTGGGGTTCTTTTAGTAAATTGCAGCCTAACCTAAAGAGCACTTAATATACTTGTTGAAATTGAAAGCTGATACATAAAAGCAGACGTAAAATCTGCTCTTTTCCTTACAAGTCTAAGAGGCCACAGCCAGTCCCTTTTTATATATTCAGTAACAATGTTCATTGCCTTTAAACTGCTCCTCCAAAGCAATGACACACTATCGCTTCCCGTGCTCCAGAGCTTATTAGAGCGAACCGAAGCAATCATCCCCATCAGGCTAACGCACAGGAGCAAGGTGAAACTCTAAGCGCCAAGTGATAGAAATACTGAGTATCACACAGCATCGGTTTGCCATCTGGCACCTGCTGTCCCTGTCTGAAATGAATAAAGTCATCGAGAGGGGATGTTGTGCGGTAACATGAGTAATAGAAAGACTGATAATTATCTATGTGGAGAAGTGGGCAGATTTAATTAGACTACTCAAATCTGAAGAGTCAACTGAATCCAAAGGCAGTAACCTCGGCTGTGGAGGGCAGCCATATGGTCGCTCTCAAGCTTTCAGGTCAGACTGAAATTCAACAGGGACCTTCGTAACTAATTTAGAAATGCAGCGCCATGTGCTTGACTCCGCATCTGTCAGACAGTTCTCGGGCAAGGAGGGCAGCGATACCAGCTACACAGGTTTGGTGCTATGCATGCTACAGTCCCTGTTGTACCAGGGCTGAATAACAAGCTGGGTCCCATGAGCTGTCCCAACCACCCCAGCAGAGGCAGGGGGTCAGCCCTGGGAAGAGGGAAGCAGGAAGAAGGGGCAGTGTACAGAATACCCTTAGGGTGCCTCTCAGGTATATGGCTCTCCAGAATAAAGGTGAAACTGGGACACTTTACAGCAGCCTCGAGTCTCCAAAATACACACGGGCTGCTGATGAAGTGAGGCAGATCGCCTGGGTGGTGCAACTGATGTTAGTATGAATCCAATTCATATAATGACAAATTACTGTGCAGGGGACCAGGTGGTGGAGAAGCAGTATTGGAAATGACAGGTGCAGCATGTGAGTCTTGAAAACCTTCTCTCTTACCCTTCTCCCAGACTGAGTACAGGCACATAAAAGAAAAATCATGGATTGTTTTCTATTCCTGCTTTTATTTTTTCTGCTTCCAGAGGAATGGAAACAGTTGTTCCCTCATATTCAGATTTTATTTTTTGTTAATCTGACCAGCAGGCTAGGACAATAAATATTTCAACTGTAAGAAACTGTCATATACTTAATGGTTTTCTGCTTTACCCTGGGGAAAAAAAAAAAAAGAGTTGTCAGAACCTACATAGTGCATAAGGGAACAGTCAGACTGTCACAACATATACTGCAGAGAGAGATGCTAACAAAGGAACTAGTCATGGCAACTGGACAAGAAAATTTAGTAGATAGGTGGACCTAATTCAGTCTGTTGCTCTAGCATTTGCAAAATCTGTAGGGCCTTGATTGCACATCTCTTTTGGACATGACGTTATGCCAGAAGGCAGTAGACTGTGAGGAATCTACCATGCAGGGAATGACCATTCTCATCAAGTGCCTTCCTCCTGCTGCGTCGTGCATGGCTAAGGCACAGTCACTTCCCCTGCACCTGGCCAGCAAAGAGAGGTAGCAGATGCTCCCCCAGGAAGTAATTGCTATTTGAGGAGGTGGCAGCAGTACAACAACGCAGGACCAAAAGAGAAGCTGGTTGCAAGAGAATTTTGGACTTTGCAGTTGGGCTCAAGTCAAATGGAGACAGATAGAAGGGACTCAGTGGGCAACGCAGTGTGAACTAGTGTCAGCTCAGAAAACTACAAATTCGAGTCCACCACTAGCAGACAACCCAGCTAATGAGGGCTTCCCACACCTTAGTCATCTGGGAGAGCCATAAAAAAACATGGCACAAATAGGACTGATTAATACTAAATTTTAAATTGTAACTGGTTAAGGTATGGTACCTGGCTATAGCCACCTTCTCCTGTTTTGCCGCCCCGGTTAGATACAAATTTTGCAGTACTGGCATGTCCGAGTGGTGGGGTCAAGAGACCCTGCTGTCTAAGGCACTTGCTTTCAAGTAATGCAGATCTGGCAAAAAATTGGCAATATAACAGGAATTGTTCAGAAATCACCCAGGTACATGTCAGAGTCTGCTTCCTTTGGTGTCTGTGTAGCACTAGATTATGTGAGCCTTTATATGATACAGCAGTCAGTCTTACACTCTTGCCAGATGTCTTTTAAATCCGTAGTTCCTCACACCTTGTATATGTGGTGAACACCAACACAGAACAGCTAAAACAATTACAGAAGATTCTAGGGACTTTGGGCTGGATCCTTCTGCAAATGTACAAAAAAGGCATGACCTAATCCCATCTTCTTTGACAGAGGGAGCCAAATAGCAACTCTGTCAGTTTACGCCAACAGAGTCAAAAATATTCTTTTCAACAGCTTTTTCAGGGAAAAAAAAGACAGACAGACAGCTACACAAAACCATTATGCTGCATTAAGTCCTTGCCTGAAATTAGCATGTAGCACTGTTGTACCAGAGAGAGCATCACGTTTTTTCTGCATTTGCCCTCTGCCCCTATTTTTATGAGTATGCCCAGGCCAGGTTTTTAAATACTTTAAAGTAGTGGCTGCAAATATAACTCAGATTCCTTTTAACATTCAATGTGCAGCATGACAAAGCAGCACGATCTAATCATTCTGATGACAAATGCTGCAGAAGGATAACATCAGCAACAACTTCCGTTGACTGGTGTATGGCATTTTTCATCACTAGAGTTCTGAGTGCTTCCCAGCTCTTAGAGAAAGCTTGACTCTTGGTTGAGTTTAAAAATCTGAATTGAAATCTGATGTTTTCTACCTGCATAGCAAAGCTTTGGGATGTTTAAAATCCAGACCTTTATCACAGTTTTGTGACTTACATGTTACCTGAAGAATTTACCATCTATGTATGTGACAGAATTATTCTCTCATCTTCCTACAGAGTGCTATGGCTTCTAACTCAGTTGCATCTGAAAGCAGACAAACCTTCTCTTCATTGCTATCAGCATACACGAGTGAGTTTTATATCAGACATATGTGTCTCATTGTAATCCCTACAGGGGGTCTTACACTTCACTGAAATGATTCCTCTGATCATGCCCTTCTTCCCTGCCCGCAGCCATGCCTATTAAGACCTGGGCATATGGCTTCCAAAAATTCTGCGAGGCAACATGTTCTTTTTATGCAAATACCACATAATTACATCATTCACGCATTCAGATCTGTCTTTTTCTATGTACTTTTTTCTCTATTGCTTCGAGTTCATCAGTTCTCCTCTCCGTGCTCCACCAACCGTACACATAGCCCACACGTTAAACTGAATGGTTTTGATGTCAGAAAAATGTTTTAGATGAATGATTTTTTCTCTAGTAGGATATTTTTCTCACTCCCTTGAAACAAAAGGCACCATTTTTCTGATACTCTGTGTTTAACACTTCTGATACACAGGGGCAAATCCGTCACACAAGATCACCAGGAGCTTCTGAAGCTACATGGAGTGCTTGCCAGGGCTTTCTGGTGCTGATGACTCATATCTATGAAACGGAGCTACTCCAACAAGGGCCAGAGATAAGACATCTATTCCTCTGCCTAATTTAGTCAGCCATCAATTGTACTTGCTGCGTTTTCATCTATTTTGAGGACTTCATGCCATAGTTCTTAAATCAAAGGGAGGTTTTGTCAGATAGTTGCATTGTTTCATATTGTTTACTGCACTCCCACTGTTTCACATGTATCCACATCTGATCTTTTAAAAATGCTTGTGAGACTTAAGCAATTGATGTTAAACTGACTGGTCTAATTTCCTGCCATTCTTTTAGATCCTTTTCAAAAGTAATTGGGGCGTTGCATTAGTTATTTCTCTGGCCTCCAGAGGCTTGTCTTATTTTCTAAATTTTCTTTAAGTTTTTCTGCTGTCTTTCTCTGTTCTTTGCCTGCATCTTGTATCTGGTCAGATTCAAGACTCTTTAAAGGGTTCAAGACCCTTCAAGACACCATCAGCTTAAAGATCACACTCTGTCTACAGGCTTTTCAACTCCTACTGTTACAAATAACACCAAAGGCACCTAGAATCAAAAGAGACAAGGAAATTATGCTTCCATTTTCATTATTTTGTACACTTGAAAGTACTTCCTTCTGCAGCTAGTTTTATGGTTTTCCTTATTTTAGCTAGCTTTATCTATTTTTTGTGTAGGTCACTCAAGCAGCTGCAGGAAACAGAACAGCGTAGTTTAAAATAAGAATAAAAAAGATTAAAAATACCTGGAGGACCTGGGAACAAATGTAGTGGTGGGAACTGTTTTTAACTCATTTTCTAAGAAGACTAGATTTAAAATTATTACCAGCTTTTCAAGTGAAAACACAATAGGCGACAGCAATCTGTGACAAAGAGGAATGTTGCTGAGACCTTCCCAAGGTATGTTTTTAAAGGTCCCTTGCAAATCCACATAGCAGATGAAAAATTTCCCACCACTTGCCCTCCTCTGTGGAGTTACGTTCTGGATGCACAGCAGCTACCTGGTTGTCTGAGCACCCGTGTAAACCCTCTCACCTCTCTCTCTTTACTGACAATAAAAGTTCTAATTTGCCATTTACCTACCATCACACTGCCAGCAGCACCAAGAGAGCTGCTGAACACAGAGAAGCACACTCCCCATCAACGCAGCGTATTCCCCATCCAGGCAGACGGGACACCCATCCCTGGAAGCTGGTATCCAGAAAGTGCTGGGGCTCCCCACAAATTCACCAGCACAGGGAGGATGACTAGCGTCTCCTTTGTAGAACTGGCCATCATGGACACAGGGTCCACATAGCAGAGAAATCTAGAATATTTCTTCCCAGGACATGTGGTTTGAGTGGAGGGACTGAAGCTAGGGCCACTGTCCTTCTTCCCCAGCAGCTGGACTGGTGCAGCTTCAATCCCTGAAAATGACCACACATTCACAAACATACCATTTTCATCTTCTCAAGGCACAGACAGGGCACTCTGGTCTGGGGCGTACTTTCTAGATGTTCCTTCTGGCATATCCCTACATATCATTGCATACAAGATCTGGACAAAATTTAATAGCAGAATTGCAAGGGTACTAGTAACAATAATTGCCGCTTGGAATATTGCAATAAAAAAAAAGCGGGAATATCTGGATTTATGAATTTAGCACAAATTTATGTCATACTGTTAATATCATCTGACCCAGAAAGAAGGCAAAAGTGGTCCTACCTGTATTAGTCTATATATTTCCAGTAGAGATAGAAAGGACTAACATCATACAAAATCCTACTGAGGACTCATGGGTTTTCGGTTCAGGTTGTTGTCTTTGAAGAAGAGAAATTCAAAAAGGTGATGCAATGTAGTCCTAAGATATTTAAAATAGCCTTGAACAGCTTTGGCTACCAAAAGCAGCCTATCGCACAGAATTAAGAATCCAGGTCTAGAAGACATTTCAAATGAATTATTTGTTAAAATTTTATTTTAAATTGCTTGATACATTTCCAGAGAGTTGGCATTTCCAAATAAATAAAGAATTAACTAAAGTCAATAACATTTGTTTTTTTACCAAGTTGCAACCACAGGCTTTGCTCAACAGGGCAATGTCACTAGTGATGAATTTAATGGATTAATTTACCTTAAAATATTTCACTTAACTTCAAAATTTCAAATCTGATTTCATCTTCAGTTCTTTTGCAGGTGGCTTAGAACTTCAGGTGATATTGGGTTTTCTGGTTGGTTGGTTGTTGGAGGTTTCTTTTCCTCACATGTTAAACATGTTGAAAAAAAAAAACAACCTAAAAATATTTTATTGTCTTCACAATAAAGTATGTCTATGTACTTGGGAGTGCTCCTGCACCCAAGTGGCAGGGAAGAAAGCTGTGAAGAATTATCAGTGTTGTTACTTTCTGAACATCTTACAGCACTCAAAGGGATGAAAAGTGCAGGAACACAGTTTCCAGTTTTTTGGTACAGAATAAATCAAGTAGTTCTGCCAATACAGTATTCAGTTTACTCACTAAATACAGCAACTGAAACAACCATTGTATTTATTCAAATAGGTACAGTAAATGGTAGATCTCAGTTCCTTCAAATCCGACAAGTTGAGCAGTTGGGGAAAAGGTTTCTTCAAGTCTTGGTTTTCCATGTAGTCATTGTTTGAGACAGATAAAAAAAAAACAAACATAGCCTGAAATGTCAGCGGTCTTCTTTTCTGAATAAATAACATTTTCTCAAAAATGTGAATCTTCCCACTGTACTAAGCTGCTTTCTCAGTTTGTGTTTGGATTTTATAAAGCTTTTCAACATTGCCATAAAATAATCATCATTATGGTGCTTTGATTTGAGTCTTGGAATAAGAGTATCCTGAATCTCCATACATCATGTCACAGAAATCAGTCTTCCATGCAAACCAAAAAAAGTCTAAAAATTAAACTCAGAAATTATGAATGGGCTTTGCTCAAATACACAAGCCATAGAAACCAGTGCTAAGTTCAAGGCATTCATGGAAAAAAGTCATCAAAGCAATCTCTTTAGGAACGTTAATAGTATATAAATAGTGATTGCTGGAAAAGAAATTGAATTTTAGTCTTCCCCATAACAACCACAGCAACAACTTCAGCTTTTAACTCAGCGAGATGTTTTTGAAAAATAATAATGAGAACTACTATGTTGTCCTTTTCCTGACCCCTTTCTACCAAACTAAACAGCTCAGATTTTGAATATTCATATTCAATAAATGGAATAAAGCCCTGAGTGTTTGTGCCACACTGTCTAATAATAGATGCATTTGAGGAAATCATGTAGTTTGAGAGGAAAAAGAGGCTAAATTTAACAAATTATTCACCGGAGATTACTCACTTTTATCTGATGAGAGCAGGAAAATGTGACAGCATGAACAAAGTTTATAAGCTCATTCGTGTCAGCTGAGCATAGTTTTATGTCAAAAAGAATGAATGATAAAAGCCACAAAGCAGAATATTAAAATAAATACCTTCAGGGGAAAAAGACAGCCAAGACTACAACAAAAGAAAAAGACAGCATTGATAGAGCCTCTTCTGAAAGTACAGCAAAGAATTCATCACTTTACTTTGTATTTCTAATTAAGAGAAACACAGAAAAGGCACAAAAGCATTAGTAACACCAAGCAGTAACTATTGTGCTTTCACAGGCCCCAGTCCTTTAAGGAAGGAGATGACAAAAGGTTGTGACACTATACCTATCTCTGGTGCCATATCTTTTCTTTGGCACTCATTTTTTTTCCACAGAGTATTGAGCAGCGCTGAAGCAACTGTGTCCAGTGACCAACCAGGTGAAGAGGTAGCCAAGTATTTCACAAATAGTTTTTTGTTGCTGCAGGAAAGTGGAGTAGATTATTGATTCCTGTTAAGATAAAGGTGAGCTTTGCCTTGAGTGAAGTCAAGAACTGTATCCTGATGCCACAGCCAGGCAGAAGATTGACAAATTCTCCTGGTGTCCCTTTGAGAGATGAGTCCTTTTTATTTTACCCAAACACCTCCTGATCTCTCAGGTTTTGGTGTTAAGTGTTTAAGATTCTGCTCACTCACTAAAAAGTTATCTGAAGTTGCTTTTAATGGCCAAGTAAAACACAATTTTATTTTCATTTCAGACAGTGAGTAACTTGATTTTCTGCCCAAGATGGTAATTTTTCAGGCTTCTATATTACCACACTCTGGTAGTCTATGGCAAGTTTTTTCAGATGTTGTGCTTTTGCTGGTGAGAACAGCTAAGGAAATACGGCTGACTCTTCATTGGCTTCACTCGATCTGCCTTTATGACCTCTCAAAACTCATCCACTCCCTTTCTGAGCAAAGAAAGAGACAGAGAAGTGAGGAAAGGAGTGAGAGAAAACAAAGCAGATTGAGAGTCTTTAACATTTGCGTGAAGGAGTATTGTTGTCATCATGTTGTAATCCAACATGACAAGCTGAAAAGAGTGTTATTATACACTTGCTCAGAAGAGAAAGCAGAGGTGTCACATACAGAATAGAAAACAGGAATCGTGATATGATCTGGCCAGACTATTCAATCCTTTGTTGAAGTCTAACACCAACACTGTGAGGTCGCAAAGGTGATGGTTAGTTTAATATGTCTCACCTTGAGAACTACAAGGAAGAAAAGATGACAAGAAAGCCTTCTCCAAAATGAAACTACCAAAGCATTTCCACATATAAACTAAAAACTCTCCAGGAAACAGAAAAAAAGAAAGATGCAGAGTTACAGAATTGTGAGAATGGACAATATGAATCAGAAGAAACTTCTGGTCTAAGTAAATAAATATTTTTTCTTTCGCCTCCCCACCCTATTTTTCTGGGGGGGGGGGCTGGAGTTTCTAATATTTGTTTTCAGGCTGTAACTGAATTCTCACTGAAACAGCGGAAAAGACATCTAATCAATACATACCTGAGTGTCCCACATGTAGCTATATCAGAAAAGACATCTTTTCCTGTAACCACGAAGATCCTTCCCATTGCTTTTCTCTGGAATCAGCAAAGGATGACTTGCCAGCTGCTTCACGGCACTTCAATATTTACTGTTTTCTAATTTCTGAAACTTCCAAAGGTTAGAAATTTTCAAAGATAAGTCTTTGTCATTCAAAATCACCATATACCATCTCAGATGCCTTTTACCAGCTGCTACTAAATTCTTTATTGATGACCAGTGCCTGTTTAGAGGCAATGTCTTATGACCTTGGATCTTGCTGAGTTTGCAGAGGCTTACTTAACACCTTATCCCAACATGACAGACCTTTACTGCTTCCATTGCTTCATATCTAAGCACTTAAGTCTTTGTAAGAGATAAGGAAGTAAAGGGAAAAAAAATCTGAATTATAAACTAATTTTTTTTTTTTTATTGGCCCAAACCAGTGTGAAAGACAAGCAGATAAACTTCAAAATAAGAAGCAAAAGGCACATTTGTGTTTCTTGTTCTTTGCACAGCATACATAACATGAAGGAGCCTGCTAAGCACAGCAGAATCCAAATATCTGTTTTATGAAATGCACAACAACGGTCTCTATACAATATAAATATTCTTACATGTACGCAAAATATACACCCTGTGTGGAACACCAGTACCCTGTCTGTCAGTAAGCTGGTGGTTTCTGAAACACAGGAGGCACTCACGGTTCCCGTTGCATTGTTAACAGCCATGGCCTCAGTCTCTCTCCTTTAGGGAAAATTGTCTTGCAACAGAAGGTGTGAGAAAGCCAGCTGAGCTTGGTGGGAATAGATGATATTAAGGACCTTCTCTGACCTCAGGACAGCCTAGAGGGGATGATGTGAGAGAAGCAGCTGGAGAAGCAGTGAGCCAGGGCACTGGAGAGGTCTGGAATAGCCTGAGGCTTCCCTTGTTCTAGGGCTACTCTGGGGCCTGGTTGGCTGAAGGGTGACACCAAAAAATTTGGGAAGCAGACAAGGATACGGTTTTAAGTCATCTCAGGACAAAAAGGCCAATAACAGGCCCACACAGCACTCATAGGGATTTTCCCAATCCAACCAGTCCAGGTTATGTGAGGTTACAGAGTCTGAACAGAAATGTCATTATGCTTGATAGGATTATTCGGTGGGGACAGAGAAAGCGGTCGGCATTTTGCAATTTGTACCTCATGCATTTGGTAGCAGCTACGACGGCCTCATGAGTTGAGTCATCTTTTTGTAGCATTTGCTGTGATACAGGATACACCACTAACAGCAGTAGACATTCTAGCGCTCACATTGCATTACAGTGGAAACCAGATACATGATACTACAGAAATACATCAAACATTCAAGCCTGGCAGGCTTGGAAAACATTATCTCTAACTTAGACAGCTAGCTTAGATCAGCTTCTGCTTTTGCATGAATTGACCCATTCCCTGTGTCCCTATCTTTAAAATGAAATTAAGTGTCTGCATGATTATTCTGAAAGGAATTTGCTTTTATGGGGAGATCGCTAAATTTGAGCCGAATCATGATAGCCTTTATTTGACAACTTCTTCCCATACAAGCCTTTTTTTCCAGCTTGGATGTGGGGCTTAATGTGGGACAATGGAGCAGAGGGGGAGGAAAGGGCAGGTTTAGCTATGGCTCTATCCACTCTCTTTTGTACACAAAGAAGCCAGAGAATAAGTTGCTTTGTGAAAACAATATGAATAGATTACTCCATGAAGAAGAGTACTATGGATTGCTCCTCGTCTGCAGAGCAGTTAGGCCTCTGAAAATCAACATTTATTCTCTGCACTGATCCAGAGGTGATGCAGACCATTCCTCACAACTTTTGCTTCTGGTCCTTTGCTACTCTGTTTTTTATGCAGCTCACATCTAGGCCTAAAGTTTGACTGGTAATGCAGGGATGCTCTGGAAGAAAAACACTTTGAGGGTCCAGCTGCCTTCTCCCCATCTTCTGAGCACGTCCAGGAGTAAGAGTCACCCCGGTAGTAAAATATGTTTAGTAGACCAGACCAAGACAACAGACAACAAGGATTATTCAGCCATCAGGGAGCAAAGCTTAGCAGTTCAGTGTTGCACTCATGCTCTTCACAGGCAATATTGCATGAAGTTGCAGATCAGGATGCTCTTTTTTGAGAGAGGTACGTTGCATCACTAAGTTTCTTCCCTGTGGGTTGCCAGATTGATTCTGTACCATGTTGGCTACTCTCTTCCCACCAGAAAAAAGATTTTCTCTTAATCCATTTTGAAATTACTGCAAATGTTTGCCATCTCCTGGAATATTTGAGCTTTCCACTATGGGACAATCTGCTGTTAGAGATGGGTGAAGCTAGTTGGATAAATCAGGACTGAATGTGATGATTCATCAAAACTTAGACTGCAGAAAGTCTATGTTGACTTTCTTAGTAAAGATTGGGGGAATTTTTTAGGTTTGTTGGTTGTTCTTAAAATATGTCCAGTGTTATATTTTGTCAACAATACTAGAGGCAATATCCAAGTTACCTAGGCCTGAAAAACTCAGCAAATTTTAAAGCTCATTTTCTGGACCAGAACAGAGGCCTGGCTAATGTAGACTGAAACAGCAGGAGTTCCTTAAGTTCTGTCTGCTTCTTTTTAAAGCCTTCAAGATTTTGTTTTTGTGAATTATGATAATACTTTCAAGTAATTTATGTACTGTATGTATGGTAGCATTGCTTCTCTTGGTAAAACACACTTTTTGTTCTTTCCGGTCCTTCAAACATCTCTCACAGTAGCTTTAAATTCCTGGGAGAACAGGCTTTTAGTTGTTATGCATCTACTATGAGCTTTGAAACACATTCCCACAAGCCACTGGGGACATCATATCCCTGATGGATTTAAGACTTGCATTGGCTTGTCTCTTGACTTCAGTGTTTTATCTACTGTGTACATAACAACTTTGCAGGCTCAAGGAGTCCACGTATTGTCCTCTGTCAACATATCTGCCTTATGGATACACTTAACTGAACTAATACATTTGATCACGCGGCTGTTGAAGGTTTTTATGTATAAACTGCATTCTAAACTGCATCAGTGATGTCAGTTAACCTCTTCTGAGGCTAAGTCATTCTATTTCATATTCTCTCATTTTGGAGGGAAGGTAATACTGTTGATGCTATTAGCTACTATTAGAGCTGGCCAGAGGACAGCGATTCTATTTGACGACAACTTTCAAAGTTTACAATTTTTTTTCTTCCTCTCTGCATTGGAATAAAAAAGTCTTTTGAAGGTTGCAATGAAGCCACATTGTGATAAACAGCCATTTTTAGACTGAAAAAGTTGTGTGCTCACTTTTTTTCTCTCTCTTTTTTCTCCATGAAGTCCATCTTGAATTTATAAAACAATATGGTTGTAACTTCAGTCAAAATCTGTGAGGTGTTATCAGAATTTTGGTGTTGGCTACACATCACAACTGCAGGAAAACACTTAGTCCTAGTCTTAGGACTTCTGTCTTCCTAATCATATAATCATAGCAACGCAGAATCATAGAATAGCTCAAGTTCGAAGGGACTCATAAGAATCATCAAGTCCAACACCCTGCTCCTCACAGGACTGCCTAAAATTAGACCGTATGACTAAGAACATCATCCAGAGGCTTGATGGCTTGATGCCGTGACCACTTCCCTGGGGAGCCTGTTCCAGTGACTGACAACCCTCTCAGTGAAGAACCTTTTCCTAATGTCCAACTGAACTTCCCCTGATGCAGCTTCATTCCATTTCCTCAAGTTCTATCACTGGTCAACAGACAGAGGAGATCAGCACCTCCTGCTCTGTTGCCCCCTTGAGGAAGTTGTAGACTACAATGAGGTCACACCTCAGCCTCCTCTTCTCCAAGCTGAACAAACTAAGTGACCTCAGCCGGTCCTTCTAAGTCTTGCCCTCGAGGCCTTTCACCATCTGTGTCGCCTTCCTCTGGACACGCTCTAATAGTTTGATGTCCTTCTTACATTGAGGCTCACAAAACTGCACACATTACTCAAGGTAGGGCTGTACCAGTGCAGTGTAGAATGGGACAATCACCTCCCTTGACCAGCTGTCTATGCTGTGTTTGAGGCACCCCAGCACATGGTTAGCCCTTTTGGCTGCCAGGGCACCCTGATGGCACACACTTGCCATCAAACCAAACCTTTCTGCAGGGCTGGTCTACAGCCTCTCATCTCCCAGTTTGTACATATAACCAGGATTACCCCGACCCAGGTGGAGAATCCTGCATTCGCTCTTGTTAAATTTCATAAGGTTGGTGTATGCCCAGCTCTCTAGTCTATCCATATCTCTCCGTAAGGCCTCTCTACCCTTGATGGAGTCCACAGCTCCTCCTCTTACTTAATGTACATGCAATTCTTGCACCCAGATCATTAATAAAAAACATTAAAGATCACTGGCCCTAAAATTGAGCCCCACTGGTGACTGGCCACCAGCCTGATGTAACCCCATTTACTATAACCCTTTGAGCCCCACCAATAAGCCAGTTCTTCACCCAATGTAGTATGGACTTGTCTGGCTGGGCACTGGACATTTTGTCCAGAAGGATACTGTGAGAGGCAGTAACTAACTGAAGAAGTTTTCCTGAACTGAAGCAGAACTAGCCCAGTCTTTTACTGAAGAAAGACGTTGAATTTCATGTAGTTCCCAGTACTTACCATATAAACACCTTGGTTTTTCTCCCAAGCAATATCAGTTTTCTCAATATAGTTGAGGTTTATTGGATAGCAGTTGTTGCCCCAGCTGGCACTGCCTAGAATTGCAAGAGCATTTTTTTCTCTGCTTATTTTCTTCTTAGTGCAAGCCAATATATGTTGTTGCATACACGACAAAGAACTTTTCTTCTTAGCTCACAAAGGCATATTTTTTTAAGAATGACCTAATCATTTTCCAAAACTAGCTATTATCAGGTTTGCAATGACCTGAGGTGTGTCTCCTAGGACAGTATTGCTCTGTGGATTCACGGCACTGCAGATGAACTTGTTAAAAAGAGAATTCTGGGCAACATGCGCTTCTGAATCTTCCTCTGCCTCAGTTTTAGAACAAAGACTGGATTTCCAGTGTTAAAAGTGAAATGACATTAACTTTAGGCCACCGTAAATCTTGTGTTCACCAAATGGGTAGAACACTACAAATATTCCCAAGATCAACTCTGTTCTTTTGACAGAAAGGCAGTGCAGTTAATGTCTACTGCGAATAAATTGCAGATTAAGTCACATTGCATCCTTCAGGTTGGGGATATTCAGCCCTTGTGGGCTGAACTGTTTTACCCTGTACATTGCTGCTGCCCTTTTAAATGGGTAATATCCACAACAAAAAGATTTTTCCCCTTCAAGTTAAAATCTAGAACTCAAGCATTGTATTTACTGACAGTCTGAAGTTTGTAATCTGTTCATTAAGGTAGCAGAACCATATACTTCCAGTTGAGCATATCTTCTTTTAAGTTATGGCAAAGTGCAATTACAGTTTAAAGGGAATATTTATGTACATTAGTTAACAACATCATTGCAACTTAGTGCTCACACATCAACACTTAATTAGTGTAAGCATAAGTGACATAATTGCTACAAGGCATGCATTACCCATAATGTGAGGTAATTTCATGCACTATGCACATTTTAAATATCTACTCTGTATTTTGCCAGGCTGGATTTTTAAATCAATAGGAGATGTTTGCTTATAAAGACACCTTAACCTATTTTCCATTTTACTTGATGCAGAATGTTGTCCAGCAATAGAGCAAAAGCGTTTTTTCCCCCCAGGGAAACTCTAACCAACTTTCAATCTTCAAACTTGCAAGTTCAAAGATGTTTGATTTCTAAACAGCACCACTGTATATGTGAACAGTATGATAAGTTTTCTATTAAATAAACATATTTTTTGTGCCCTTTCCACAGAATTGTCAACCTTAATATGCTTACGTTTTCCTTCTGTTAAGTCTAACTATGTTTTTGTCCAGTCCTCCCCTTCGCATGGAATGCCCTCATTAGCTGATCAACAAAGCCAGTGGCCTCTTCAAAATTCAATATGTCCTGAAGAAACCCAGCTGTTACAATAGCTACAAGAAACCATGAGCTAATGAGTAGACAGGGCATCTGGGACTACATTATGGATGTATAATTAAGTAGGTTCATGTGTACAAATAAAAATGCAGCCATTCATTCTCTGCTTTGTTTTTTTTTCTACTTTATGAGAGGATTGTCTCTTGAATTTTATTTTCTGTTTGAGAAGGAATGACTCTACCATATTCTATCAAACATTGAATGTATTTTACGTAGTACTACATTCTAAGAAAAAAGAAAACTGGCTTTATAATCTAAAGACAGGAAACATAAAATCTATGTGTCTTCCTTTGGGATAATTCGCAGAAGAAGTTGCATACAATCAAGTGGAGGCAAGAAGTAACCAAGCAGTTTTAGAAAGTTTTAATATTCCCTTGTCATGTTACATAAAGGGATAGAAATCTTCAATAAGATTGCTGCTTCCTGCCTAAGACCTAATATCACATGCAGCAATTAGTGCTTAATAGTCCTGTTGAAGGGATAATCTAAGCTTAAGACCATCCTTCCCTCTCGTTACCTACAACTTATTATAAATAAGATCTGAGTTTTAAATATCTGGAAGAGATTAGGATCAGGAATTTTTCTCTGCTTTTTTTGGGAAGGGGGGGATGCGTGTAGTTAGCACAGTTGACAGAATTCTGTATGTAATCATTTTACTGTTGCTCTTCCTTAGTCAGATAAAGCACTTTTAAAGCTGGAGGAAATTTTACCAAGGGAATATTTTCCTGCTAGAAAATGTTCTTTCTTATCATACAAAGTCTTCTGCAACAATACATCAATGTTGAAATTTTTCTTTAAAAAATAGAGAAAAAAATAATTATTAGACTGAGTGGTGGCATTTTTTTCTGTGTTAGAGCTGACAGAATTTTTATTGCAAAAAGACTTTCATTACTGATTTTAACTTTTGTTATTATAAGCTGAATAAATCTTTTAAATTAAAGAGTAAACCTGAACATTTGTCTCTAAACTGTTGTTTTTTGAAGGTAATTCAAAAAGATTACTGTCGTTGCAATTTGAAATAATTAAATCATAAAAAAAAACCAAACAAAACAGTGCCTGTGCAAGTCCACCTGCAAGCTTACTGAAAGAATTTGTACAAATGTTTATAGAATCAAGACTTTCAAATAGTTATTTTATTGTTTACATGCATCTAGTTTCTTTAGGCCATGACTTACCAAGAGGCATTAAGGCAGGCACCCAGCATTATAACTTGTTATTGTTTGAAAAAATACTTTTGCATTGCTTATCTTGGATTGTCATTGATGTGAACCTTAAGTTTTTATACACACTGAAAGGGTTAGTCAAACAGGCATCAAAACTTAGGAAGCTGCTGCAGCCAGAAGTACCAGCTGTTTTGGAATAATCCAGTGACAGTTAAAATACCTGACTTCTTTTACGTCCTTTTTTAAATCACTCACAAGAATTTAGATCTGGAGAAAGGATTCATGTCTTCCACTATGCCAAAGCTATTCTAAAACCTCAGTTTTCTCATGATGGGAAATAACGCAAATTTTCAGCCTTTTGTTTGCTACATTCCTCATATCCTTGGGTACCAGCAGTAAAGTCCATTAAAAAGATTTTCTCAGAGGGGTAACACAATAGTGATTCTAAATACAACAGTCATTTTTTTCTTGGTCCACCAACCCAAACTTGTCTAGGGTCCTCTGATGTGATATGTCTCCTGTTTTCTGACTTCTCAGTGGCCCTCTTCTGCACCCATTCCAGTTTGAGTACACCTTTCCAAGTAACAAGAATTGGACATGGTGACTGGTGTCACCAGTACCTTGTACAACAGCATTAATATCGCTTCTACTTTTACTGAAAATATCTTGCTTGATATATCCTAAATCAGATTAGCTTGGTTTTACTGACATATCATATCAATGACTCATGCTCAACCTAAGATCAACGAGCACATCCAAAGTCTTATCCTTCTATGTTGGGTCAAATGCTGAGCCCATCATTTTATAGCTTATTTTAATATGAAAAGTATTTCGCGGTTTATTTTAATCTGAAAAATACATTTATACAAATAAGAGCCATAAGGTATGTAAAAGATGAGACATTAGCTTAGAATATGCATTGGTATTTGCAAGAAAGCTTATATATACTCTTATACGAATATAAATATGTATATCCACATGTTATTATATATATTCTAGTGTGTAAAACTAGTTTTATAGTTTATCACTACTGTTATTATTATTTATGTAATTAAATGCATCCTTCATACAGCTCCTCTCTCTAACCTACAATGTATTCCTGCAAACTGAGATCTCCTGCTTGACAAGATAATATATTGCTGTCACCCCACTGAATATTAGTATAATTCTGATTTTAGTCTACTAAAATGACAAGTGTAGCTACTTTATAGCTGCTTTGGACCATAAAACATTTTGAAAGTTATTTTGCCATTGAATCAGCACTGGAGCAGATATGCATGAAGATTTGGCATTTAATATGTGAGGTGGTTTTGCCCCTTTTCTGTTGTGGGAAATTTGGTTATAAATTTTTCATGACATAGTTCTTTTGTCTGTCAGCACCTTTTACTTTGGGAAAAAAGATCTGCTTGACAGCCACTTTGAGCCTGCTCCTCCAGAGTTTTTACTCATCACAGAAAGAAGTTTAGGAATAATAATAATAAAAAAAAGAAATATGGAAAAAAAGAGGAATTTAAGAAAATACTTCCTTTTTCATGGTTCCCTTTTTTAAAGTACTAGATATAAGATAGCTGTCATCAGATATGATGAGGAATGTTTTACGGTCCAGGAAGAAATCAGAAGAATATGGTTTTAGTTGTAGGCCAAAGTCTACGGGAGTGTCTGCATTCTACACTGCATCCAGGTCTTAAAGTCTTCCCTTTAGAGGAGTCAGACTGAGAAACAGAAAGGCCCTACCCTATCAAAGAGTGACACCTGTGCTTAATCTTCTGAACTGTGACAACTTCCATGCATTTAGCAGAGATTGTTATGGTACAGGTAAGGCTATATACAGAATTATCACAGGTCAAAACTAAGCTTAGGCTTCAGGATTAACTGATGTATGTTGTACTACTACCATTATAAAGACAGTGAATGTAATAGTAGCTTGTGCCTGCATATATGCAATTAGTTTGCATAAATGAAATTAGACCATGAAAAGGGAGAAAGAAATATTTAAGTGCACTGGGTGAAAAAATGTAAGAACCATATAACTGCAGATAAAGCTGTATAGAAGCAGTCAGCTATGGTAGGCTTTAGACTAAAAGTATGTTTCCTCAGAAGACACTTCAAAAGACTCACATTTCAGTGTTAACACACCAACAAAGTCATTTATCAAGGCAACTTAGCATGAGTTAAGTGCACAGATGTTACATCGCATCTACGCAAGGTGGACAGTACCTCATGAGAAAACATTGTTTTCCATTCGCAGATAGTCCATAACAACTTCTTTTGTTTAATCTAGGGTGGATGGTTATTGACTGTCATCTCTCGACAATTTGCCTGACTGCCATTCCAAGGAAGAGAGTACCTCCATCCTCCCGAGGACATCAGGGCAAGGCGAACATGACAGCCTGCGTACAGATCAATGCCACAGAGAAAGCTGCTCTCTTTCCTCCAGAGCAGTGCCATCAGCATCGCTGTCATTTTTCTCAACCCAAAAAAATCCAGTTTCAGAGTTAGTTTGAAGAGAAGGGTTTGTTTTCCAGAAAAAAAAAAAAAAGGGAAGAAAAAAAAAAAACAACCAAAACTACTTTAATTACTCACCTCAAATGAGCCATGAGTGTAAACAACACAACCAACACAAAGTCAAAAAGACCCCTTTTTCAACTAAGTCCCCAGCTTATTAACTACACAGTTCATTCCATGTATTCAATTTTCCCTTAACACCATTAGCAGCTTTTTTGAAAAAAAATGGTTAGTTGCCAGCATGGCTATGCAGCAGTCTATAAATCACTATAAACCGGTGAAAATCTGGGTATCCAATATGTAAAGCTAAAAGGAAATAATCCTGCATAAGATCTTGTGAGAGAGACACTAGCCCACCTCCTCTTCCAAACTTGGAGTTTAGCTGTCCTGCATGAAATTAGTCGTGCTGCCAAAGGAATGGGGATTTTCCTGTGTGAGTTGCTTTCTCTTTTCATCTTTCTTTGCTTGCAGTCCTTCCTTCATCATCAGACTCCTTGGAAGTCATGTCATCACCCTGTGATCAACCAAAGTCACTTTCAGTTTCTAAAAGTATTGACTTTCTATATAATCTGTTGTTATTCAAAAAGGTATATAAGGGCAAAAAATTGCTGGTAAAACACCGATGTTTTAGGTTTATCCTGTGCACTCACCTTCATGTAACAAGCACAGCTGGAAGTGAACAGATGAAATCACGGGTCACAGCAACTCTGAGCAATTCAAATGACCACCCAAACTATAGTTGAACCAACAACAATTGTAAATATTTCAGTGGCTTCTCTAGTCTATGATGCAATCTCTATTGTGCATCATAATAAAGACAAAGCTTTTCCTAGAAAGTTTTGTGGAGAAATTTCTTTAGCAAGTTATAGTTACCATGCAGTTAGAGAAAGATTTTCCTAAAAATTTCTGTTAGGTTACTGGAAAGGAAATGTTCCCACTCCCACGAATAGGAAGAGGTTGCGTGCCCTCTTCACCTAACCATCGGTGACTGAGAGAGGGTCGGAGAGCACTTCAGCTGCAGGACTTTGTTGGCTGCTTCCTCCCTCTGAAAGGAGTCCAAATTAGTACACTGAACTCAGCTACCTCAAGTTTAAAACCTGTTTATGAAAGAAACTCTGATCTTTCTCCTATTATTTTCACTGTGTGTTTTACAATCTTTCGCCTGTGCTGTTGGATATCATCTTCAGCAGATTGGATATAAGACTCTGCAATCCCTTCTGTGTAGAAATGGAATGGAAGTTGATATTAATTAGAAACATATTTTCCCCCATGTGGATTCTCATAGCTTTTTGTAGGTCACTTTTTCTTTTTGGTCAATAGCACAATAACATTAATATTGATTATTTTAGAGTTTTCTTTACCTTTTTCTGTCCTACTCACTTCTTATCTCTGTTGGTAGACTTAAAAATTTTTATGTGACAAGGGAAAACTACCAGAGTGCTTTCGTATGTCCAAATTGTTATTTTGCAACTTTGAAGGGGCAGTTAGGGTAAGGAGAAGGTCATTATTTCCTTCTCAACTTCAGCATTATGTAATCTAGGTGTGTTTCTAGCGTAAACATTGATCTTTACTGGGTTTTTATTAATATCAAAAGTAAGCAGAGTGCTTTTCTAAATGTAATTCCACTCAAACACTTTCTGGGCCCAAAGCAAGGACTTACATTTTTATAACAATTACATTTCAATGGCGATGCTGACATCATCATAAATGACATATGTTTAGCAACAGAAAGCCATGAACGTTGTCTTTTGCTTGCACATAGAAATTTCTTTTAACGGTATTTTGATCCTATAAAAATCAAATAAATTAATAATTTCCAATTATAGCAAAGTTGTCCGTGTTGTCGTCTTGTTATGAACTGAATTCCTGTTAAATCTTAGGAGAATTGTATCTCTTCCTTACTCAGTCTGTCACCATTTTACTAAACCCTTCAGCTAAAGCTATGTTGGAATAAATTCGTATACTGAAACAGAGAAATTACAGCCAGTAATAAACTGCAGCTTACGTTTTTACTACCACTGGAATGCAGAGAGATCCTTTAGTGAAATCAACGTTTTAGTAAATAAGGCAGACTAATTATTTTCACAGAAAATGCTTTGCATTTCCAGGATTGTCTCTGTTTTCCCTGCCTAAAGCCCAGACAAGGATTAACACTTTGCAGCTGTAACTCCACAAACACACCCAGCCACTCGTCACCTTCCCTCCCCAGCACCAAGCACCCCTCAGTCACAGGTGCAAGTGAACTCCCACACAGGAGATTTTTCCCTGTCCTCAGAGAGAGACCACTCTATTGTCTCCCCATCCCAGTTACTTCTGCACGTAACTATTAACGGCTCTGACAAGCCTTGCTGCGTGCATCTATTTTCCTTTCTATCTCTGGATTGTGCTACTTTTTAATTTGCAAACGATGCATATGTTAGTCTCTAGTGCCCATCTAAAAGTTTATAGGTTGGACCGATAGAGAAGCTCAACAGACAAAAATAAATGTACTTGCCAAAAACAGAGGGAGGGAAAACGATATAGATACCTGAAATGTTTGGGGTTTTTTTCCTTTACCTTTAGTTCCCCCAGTTAAAAGGCATTTTCCCTCCGCAAGGCATAATAAATGACCCTGCAGTTATTTCATGGAAATAAGAAACAGGAGTTTCTTATTTCTTATCAGACAAAAGCCTCATGAGAATAAAAATTTCATTCTTTACCAGCTCAGGTTTTGTTTAATTATTGTCGGCAGTACTACTAGGGAAACAGGTGCAGTTCAGCTGTTGTAGCACGTAGAAAACTGCAGCCAATTTCGCTTGTCTCAAAATCCCGCTCGCTTTCATTTTTGGAAGGATACATTCCAAAAAACACAGCACCTTACCACATCATTCATTTCAAGGGACTCAAGAGATTTCTGCAGAGACAGCACACCTTTTGTTTCAGAAAAGGATGTATTAGGCTCAGAAAGTTCTACCTCTTAAGTGAAATTGAGGCTGTGTCTTTAAATTATAAAAAAGTCTGTTTATTCCTGGTGTGGGGTGAGGTTTTTTATGGATTGCTCAGGATGGTATAATGTCTTTAAGTAGAAAGCTAGAAGGAAGACAACCAGGGAAGGCTTGTTAGTGAACTGAGCTCTCTGGAGTAAAAATAATTTCTCCTCCTTCAATTTCCCCTGTGCTCTGGCATGTTTATGTTCTATAATTTTTGTCACAAGGCTTCAAATAAATCAGTAGAGATTTGCCTTTCTTGTCAAGCTGTTTTTTAAAATTAAACACACACATTCAGTGCTGGTTGCAAGGTTCTCCCCTCCTCAAAGACACAAACATTCACATGCACACACGCGCGGGCACACACACATACAAGACAGCGTCTTGCTTACTAGACAGAGATAAATTCCTCACCAGTGTGATCGTCAGACAGTAAGCCAAACTCATCTCCTTTTCCTCCCCCCCCCCGTCCCGTTATTCATAGAGACCACAGGTGAACCAGGAGAAAATTATTACAGTGTGATGACTGCTGAAATGATAGAAGGTAAAGAAGATGGATTATCACGGTGCTGACATGATTTGTATGGATTTCCAGAATTAAGCTGTTCACTTAAAGTGACCGTCTTCTTTGCACCCACGATATTGCAGCTGCCCTAGTAATAACCTTCATCTGCACTTGTGAGCCAAGTGAGCAGAGCACGTTTCCCATTACCTGTCAAGCGAGTATGTAGAGTTCTTCTGGCCCCGCAGTAATAGCAGGGCTGCTGGTGAACAGAGTAATAAACACCTACTGAGAGGGATGTAGCGTGAAAAGATCTCATCACCTGCCATTAGCACGCTGATGAATAATGCAGCATTTTCGGTGGCAGATGTCAGGGGTGGGAGGAAGAATCACTTCTGTAAATGCTCTGGTGAGCACTTCAGCACAAAGTGAGAGGTGATAGCAACAGATGCATGTGACAAAATTACACTCGCTATTGTATTTTAAAAGAAATGGGAACATTTACTTCACAAATAGCTGGCAGGCTTTCTCTCTCTCTCTCTCTCTCTCTCTCCCCGCCCCCCCCCTTTTTTTTCCCATCAGATTCAAAGGATACTGCAAACTAGCAAACTAATTCACATACTGCTAAGCATTTACAGCTCCTAACTTAACTGCTGTGTAAGGGGCAGTGAGGTTTGGCTGTCCAGCCAGTAGAATGCTTTTTCCTGTAGACCCAAATTGGCAAATTGATTGAACAGGTAAGATTCAAAAAAATAAGAATCTTTTTTCTATTTAAATTCCCCTCCCACCGTACATTTCATTTCTCTCTTTCAAATAATCTACGTGCCACTGGTTAAGTGAAGTGACAGTTCCTGGATTTCATGCAGTCAGACCCCTCAGAGGCTCTGGCAACAGGAAAAAGGTCTGACTAAATGTTAAAGTTATCAAGAAACCTCCTATTACTGCCCCTGTTCCACCCACCCATTTTGCTCCTGCAAATGAGGCAAAGAAGGGAGATAGCTGTAACGTGACTGGTTTCTGGCTGTGATTTTTAAGTGTGGCAGTCCCTCTTGGCTAACCTAAATTAATGCAGGTATTATTAATTGATGACTATTATTTTTTTCACTTGACAGAAATCACAGACCTGGACCAAGTCCTTGTTAATGACAAAAGCTGTTGTGTGACAGGGGGAGTACAAGACTTCCAAGCTGCCACAGCAACTTATTTTCCCGTACAGGATGGAAGAGCTGTCAGAGAGAGCCCAGTCGACACCTACATATACTGGGGGAGGGTGGGGTGGGGGGACGGCCGAAAACGAATTCACAACCAATAATAACATTATGTGCTATCATCTTGTCTGGGGCATCACAGATTCAGGTGATTTAAAGCAACCGGTCCCAAAGCAGAAATGTTTCCTGATTAACTTTATCTTCAGGCTTCTATTTCCAATGGTTGTTTGAGCCAAAGAGCTTGTTTTGGTCAGTTGCTGTCACTCGGCACAGTAACTTATTAACATCAAAAGTGCTGGGTAACAGGTGCCTTGATGCCACAAATGGTGAGATTTTAATACAGAAAAAGAGTTGAGCTCCTGGATGCCTGCACTCTGGAGGCCATGAGGGCTGGATACATAACAATAGTCAAGTGTTTGATGTCTGCAGGACAGATGAGAAGAGAAAGGAAGACCTGTTGAAAACCAGAGGATGGGGATGCTTAAGAGCGAACTACAAAGTGGCATAGATGTTGTCATTGCTCAGAAGGGTCCTATTCATATTGACGTGCACTGCATAAACCACAAAAATAAAAGTTACGTCAGGTGTCTTTGTGTCTGCGCCTCTGCAAGCCTTGCACACATTTAGATTCTCATAATTGTCTGAGTCTAAAAGGCTGTTGGAGGATAATGGATTGGGATTAAAAACCCTGAAGGGGTGAAAAAATGCCTCCATCATTAAGCAGGATTATGGAAAACATATTCCAGGGCAAAATCTCTTTTCTGATCACCTTTTGGTTGCAGTTGTTATTGCCTGAGTTCCTTCTGCACTGCCTGATCACACACATTTCAAAGGTCAGTGCTCTCCTGTTAGCCAGGGCTGTGTCAGAAAGAGAGGGTGTGACTCAGGGAAGGATGCATCACTTCGGCAAGAACTGTGTGATGAGAAGTACAATGTGTTTGGGAGATATCCGTATAGCTGCAACAAAATGAAAAAAGGAGATGAATGAAGTACATGGCAGAGAAAGGAAAATAAAAGACTAGGTAAGGAGTCCATTTCTGATTTCCTTCAAATGATAAGTGCCATTATTAGAAGCAGACTAGGCAGAGCTTATATCCCAAAAGAAAGAGAGAATGTTCTTTAAGGAGAAAGGTATATAATCAACATGTAGCAGGGATAATCAAGACAAGGAAAATACTCATAATAATCCCATATCCACTCAGCTCTTATTAGAAGAGGGTTGTTTTGAACTGTGATTCTAACACAGGGTAGAATTGAAAGGAAGAGAGACGTAGTTACCAGTACTGGAGCTGTGCCTCCCAACACAGACAATTTCAAAGGATGTGTATAAATAATGTCAGTCTCCTCAGGGTGAGAGTCATGAATAAACTGGAAAAATGTTCACCACCTCCTCCCCCTCACCACCCAGCCCGTTCCCCTGGACCAGTTCCCTATGCCAGACCAGTGCAGAAGCAGGGCCGCAAACGATACTCTTATAAGTGCTGTGGACAGAATGGGAAAGCTGCTGAAGTAGAGTGAAAAGACACAACTCTTCAAGATTTAGGCTCAACTGCCCTGGAGATATGCCTTGGATTAGCTAAGATTTTGCATTTCAAACTTAAAGTGGAAAAGAAATATCATCAATTGGAAAACAAACACTTCCGTAAAAAGAACAAGTAGTGATTTCACATGGCCTGTTTTTCCATAGGGGAGCGGGTTGAGATTCTTTAAAAATTGGGTTCTAAATGTTTTGTAAAGTGTATGCCTGCCTGGAAAACTGCTGTATTACAATTTTTTTTTTTTACTCATAACTTCATAGTTTTTAAGGAAGAAAATATACCTTGCTTACCTTTTAAATTTGTAATTCTTCATTGTTGCATTTACAGTTTGATATACTTATCAAGAGGTAGTGTTCACAGATGGTGTATAAATATCATTTTAATCCAGAAGTCAATCTTGGAAAGACATTAAAATCTAAAAAAGTTTTGATAAAAAGCAACATTTGCCGTGCGTTTTGTGCCGTAGCATTGTTCCCACCAATGTGCAAGGCTAAAAAGGGCCACCTATTACTGTAGAGATGTATCTAAAAAATCTCTCAAGCTGCCTGTAATAATCTCCATTATGTATAATGACCATTTTGATAATAGTCTTTAGAAGAGGTAATGGCCCTGCTGAATGGTTATTACCTGTCTGTTCACGCTGGAAGCAAGATGCAGAAGCCAAAGGGGACAGTGAAATGGTCCTTGTAGTGCAGTCTGAAGGAATAAGAAATATTTAACAGAATGCAAGAAACAGACAAGCAAGCACCTTTGGTTGTAAAACTGTCTGCAGTGGTGCGGTGAGCCATTGTGAATTTTGCTAAATAATAAAGACATAAAACAGTAATTAATAATAATAATAGGCAAACTATTACTGTGAAAGCTATTTTAATTTTAAGTGTCACAAAGTCTGTTAGAAAATAAAAGGTATCTGAATGTTAAATATAGTTTCATGTGTTAAACCTTGTTATACTCCAATTCTGTACCATGCCAGAAGAGCATAGAATCATAGAATCATAGAATTGTTAGGGTTGGAAGGGACCTTAAAGATCATCTAGTTCCAACCCCCCAATATCACTTCACTCCGGAGAGACCTCTGCACAAATCAAAGGTCAAAGTTGTTTACATCTTCCACACAACCACTGCAGAAGCATCAGTATATACAAAAAAATGGGGTTATAAAAACAGCAATTAAGTCATGTCAGAGGTATAAGGACTCAGACGGGCCTTTCGAACAGACAGAATTGTCTTATAAATGAAGCCTGAGCATAGACAATCCACTACCACAAAAACATCAGGACCTTGGCAACTTAAGTTACCTCTGCCCGGGCTAGATGGCCAGCTCTAGAAGTTAACTCTTAATTCTTATCCATGAAAATGTTAAGTTCTTCCAAGCAGAGATTGCTTTAAAACCTGCACCATGTCTAATAAAATTTGGCCCTGATTTCAGTTGTGACCTGTGTGATTTACCATAGGTTAAAACTGCATGTAATGAATAATTCCTAAATTATGAAAAAGTGAAATTATGAATTATCTCATTCTGGCTTCATATGTAGAAGCGTACTGGGAAATTATTTCATTCAATAAAATTGGGTTAAAGACATGAAATGCAAAAAAGAAGACCCTGTCTTTGAAACCAGGAGAAAGAGACAGTCCAAAAAATCTCAGTTTAACAAGAAAAAGGTGAAGTCTTGGTTCAAAATGCAAACCACCATGCATGCTGAGTGCTTTATTCTGTGTAGATTGAACTATACCACTGAATAGCGGTGTTTCAAGACGTGTGTTTACGTCTTTACATGTATTACATTTTCCTTAAAAATTGCATTGTTTCCATCCCTCAGCAGCTCTGCATGTGAGAGGAAAATGTGAGCATTCAGAAGGAAGGATCTCAGCCAGATCTGTGATTGTTTGAAATAGGGAATGCCTTTAGCAGAGATTCATTTTGTCAGCAGCCGTTTGGGTTCAGGGAAACACAGAAATCCCAGTAAGAGGGCTCACGCGCCCTTAAACATTTTATTGCTTCATCCTGATTAGAGGGTGATCAGGAAGGGATGAAGAAATGCCATCTGCCTGCACTCTTCTGATGCCTTGTTGGTATTTGCGCACTGAATGGGGACACTCCATCCCTCGAAGGGAAAGAGTGACTACAGCAGACCAGTAGGCACTGGCAGTCCTGGATCCAACTCTCCATTCTGGATGGACTTGTACTGTCACTTAAAATGAAAAGATTAGTCTCCATTGGTAGTGGTGATATCCCCTGCCTTTTGGTCTCCATTATTATTATCCTAACTTGCTATCACTAGCAAAAAAAGAGGGCAAATTTTGATCTGGATGTAACATGCAACAGATGTTTCATTCAGTACTACAGACAATAGCATAAAGTGTTTTTCCCATCCTCTCCTCCCATTTTGGCTCTTCTGGTCTTAAGTTGGATTTTAAAAGTTGTCTCTCACTTTTAAAATCATTTTTCTCACTCCAGTTTTAGAAGATGCTCATCTTAGGTCACCCACATCCCAGCAAGAGTATTCCTTCATTCTCACTACCTACTCACTTTTTCCATCCTGTCTCTTTACTTGAGCGAGATGCCCTCTCGCTGAGAATTCCATAAGCATTGAATCGACCTAAAAGAGTGACTCAGGACACCTTAAAGAGCCAATTAATTGAAGGGATTTGAACAGATTCTGCAAACACAGTTGGAACCCTGTGTCATGAGGAGGGGGCATGAGGAAATAACAATAATAAAAATACAAATAACATACTAATGGCTTATACCCCATAAAGGAGTCCAGAATAAGAAATTACTTCAAAAAGAACCACACTCAGTGTCAGAAAGAGGCAACAGCTCGCACCAGCAAGAGAAAAAAGGGACTACCCTGGTGTTCTTCAATTTGCACTTGCTGGTCAGTTCGCCTGAATTTAATCATAGAGAGCATCCTACTGGTCCTTTGCAAGGCACAATAAAAACAAATGGCCAGGTAGTGTCTGAAAACACTAATGCTGAAGAACACAGGTAACTTCATTCAATTACAACAGAGAAAAATTACAAGGTGGAAACCCAGCTTGAAATTGTACAGCGTTTGCACATAATTAATGCCACTTTAAATAGAAAATTAAATCCTTATTATTAGTACCACCACTCTATAAAAAAGTGTTCTCACAGAAAAAATCCAAGAGAATATAGAAGCCAAATGAAATGTTGAACTGCCCTAGTAAGTTCCTGGTGGTCTGTATCTCATGTGGAAAAAGGCTTTTACAGATGTAGTAGATAGAGTTTCAGGGCAAAATACAAGACTGTATAAAATACAGTTACAGAAGACTGCCTTTCATTTGCTGCCTCATCACTACAGTTTGTGAACTGCTCAGGCTTTTTCTAATGAAATTAGGTAATATATGACTTACATATGAAAATTAATTTGTGTTTATGTTATCCGATAAATGGATGGTGGATTTTGGCATCTATCTAAATTTTCTTAACATCTCTAGAATCTTTGCCTTAGTAATAGCCTCCAGCATTTATTTCTACTGGGCTATTAGGTATTTTCTGAAGGAAGAAAAAATCATTCCTGTACCATTTATAAATATGGCAATTCTTTGGCTATAATTCAATTCTCCTTTTGATACTGACATTCGCCATCTCAGATATCCCATCAGAAGAAAACATCCTTGTGGAGAATACAAAACCCTTGCAAATGTCCTTTCAAACTTTCATCTAAACTGAAATAAAACCAAATTTGTGATAATTTGAAAAAGATAAGGCTTTAAAAAATGCTCATAAATACGAATGAATAAATAAATATTCAAATCAGTTTTAACACTACAGAAGAAAGAGTGAAAATAAAATAACTTTTGGTTTGGTTTGGGTTTTTATTTAAACTCCTTTTTTTGGTGTATTAAAGCTGTAAGTCACAAGTGTTAAAAATTCTGCTTAGCAATATTATTTACCAGGTAGACTACAACAGCTTTCTTTCATTACTCTTTAATGATAATTTTGCTTATAAAAAAGCACAGACAAAAGAAGTATTGTCATATTAGGTAACAGTTGGGGTTTTTGTCAGAATGGGTTTATTTTCAGGAAAAGAAAGATGTTTGAACAACATTTCCTACTTATACAGATAAGATTTTCTGAGTCCTTTGGAGGCTTGGGTTCATATCCTTGCACGGTCACAGGCCTTGTTGGAGAAGCGGTACTTAGCTTCATGGTTCAGCCGTTTGTAACACTGGGATAACAGTACTTTGCTGTTTTGCAGACTTCTCAGGCCTTTAAAGACAGCAGTGTCCTCCTGGACACCTACCACCTCCAAGACACATCAGGACCTCAAGATCCTCACTTACCACTAGGTTCCCTAGTTATCCATGCAGCATAAGCATTTCTTACCCTAGTTTGCTGGAGAGGAAGGGAACTATGTTCCTGGGGCGAGAAAATGGGGCACAGAGGTCTGAGTGACCACACATTCTGCCCCCATAGGTCTCCTGAATAGCACTGGTTCACCTTTCTTGCTCTGCTGGCTCCATCCATAGTCTCTGACACCCACTAAAGGCAGGGTATAGTTAGCAGCCAGCAGCTTGGTGCTTGGAAAACTTTGGACTTCATCACTCTATATTTTTTGCTGTTGAAAACAACAGATTATTATTAGGCATCAGAGAACTGAATGTTCCAGAAATATATTTGTTTCACACACTCAGTATATGAGTCACGCTCAAACTGACAGGACGGCCTGCTCCAAGATCTGTCCCTCCACTCTTGCCACCGCCTGCTATTTACTTTATTTATTTTCACATTTATAGAACATTTCTGTTACCCATGCTTTAGGTACATTCAGAATAAACAAGTATTAAAACCACAGATCACAGAATGGTTGAGACTGGAAGGGAGCTCTGGAGGTCAACCGGTCCAACCCCCCTGCTCGAGCAGGACCACCTAGTCCTGAACATTTTTGTCCATGGCCAGTTACCCAGGACTATGTCCAGATTACTTTTGAATAATTCCAAATAAATGGGTACCAAAATATGCAGACTTTATAGTAGATACTTGTAGAACATTTAGGTTCTGGAGGACACAGGAAGGAATAACATTATTTTTTTTTTATATGACTATAACACCATATCTGTCTCTGCTTGTAAACAATATTGCTAAAGTGTAAAAAATCTAAGGTTCCTATGCAGTCAATGAAATGAGCCAACACACTTCTACACAAAATTTGAAAACAGATAAGGGAAATCCAAAGAAATTTTTCTTTTAGACATAGACATTATCATTCCTAGGAACACTGGAGTGAGCGGGTATGCTACCAGATAAGTGCAAAAGCAGTTCTGTTTGGGTAGTGTGATTACTGCTTTTGAATACAGAATATACCTGGCAAGGTAAGACATGATCTCTGTCTACTTTGCCTGGAACTGAGGACATGCCACACCTACCAAAGACTCAGTCTCAGTTCAGGTCTTTTTAGATGATGCTCCTAGCTGAAGAAGAAAAGGAAAGGAGAAAGGGAAGGGAAGGGGAAAGGGAAGGGAAGGGGAAAGGGAAGGGAAGGGGAAAGGGAAGGGAAGGGAAGGGAAGGGAAGGGAAGGGAAGGGAAGGGAAGGGAAGGGAAGGGAAGGGAAGGGAAGGGAAGGGAAGGAACAGTAACTATCTACTAGCACACAGAAAAGTGTTTCTGGGCCTAAATAAATACTTCTGACCAGATTTTGTGCAGATTTATCAATTTCAGATGACAATAAAAAGTAATTTTTTTTTCATTTGTAGTCATATAAATTTTAGATTATACCTCAAGTGTATAGAGAGTAAAAAGAATACTCATTGGCAAAGTAAGTCAGAGAAAATTATAGTGTAGAGTCAAGCTTGATTCTTACAAATAAGGGTCAAAAGTTTATTCTGAAAAAAAGGTATTATCTATTCTTTCAATTGTACAACTAAACTCATTTCAGACCTTGATATGAGGGGCCCAAAGTGTCAGTGAAATCAGAAAACACGAATTAACAGAAAAACTACAAAATTGTAGTTCTGTGTTCAAAGAATATCATTCTTATTCTCTCTTTCCTTTCCTTTTGCTTTTTAAAACACAGATCATATAAGCTTTTTAATTCAGCCTGATCAATATTATACATGAATTTGTCTCTTGTCTATTTTTTTTTCTTTCTTTTGGCAGCAACGAAGAATTACTGTAATGAAATAATTTCTGTCTGGCATGGTGCCCAGCAGACTTGGGGAACCATTGAGACTGGTTTACTTTCATTCCTCACAACAGCCATTTGAATACAAAGTTCAGGGACGATAATTTATTTCTCCTGCAGCTTTATGGCATTTCAATGGCCTGAAATATCCTACTTGATGGCAATTTGCATCATTATGGGTCTGCCATAAAGGATACAAATTACCTTAAAACGTTGGGAAAACCCTACATCACATCTTTACCTAGATTTCTCAGTGATAACATTTACGTTTGCTTCAGATAATTTTATTCACTTAGTTGCAGAAAAACATGCCCTCTTATCAGGTGTTGCTGGACAACACATTTGGGTTTTTCGGTGACTATTAAATGGGGCAAAGAAATATAATTTTTTCCAGTGCACTAAGCAACAGCTCAGGAGTAAAGAAAAACACATCGATTCCGACATTGTTTACTACCAGTTAAAGAGAAGCACCTACCGGGGTTTTTTGGGTTTTTTTTCCCCCTTCCTTGTGGAACCCCCATTACAGACAGATTAACAACCCTGATCCCTATCCGTATTACTACTACTGGACAAAAGCACTTACACCGTTAGGAAAGGGACTTGCCTCCATCTAAATCTTGCTACTGAAGATTGTCTATCTCATTTACTGCCTAACTATCAAAAGTTGAAATATCAAGCATGTGAGAAGTTTTGAAGGAAAATACAGGAAAGTTGTAAACAGTAACTACATTTCTGTTCGGTGATATATTGGCTGTGAGAAGAGATAGTCTACCACTTGGATGTAGGGGCTTGCCTATCTCTCCAGCTGTCACCAGGCATTTCCAAAGCATCACTTTTATGTAGGGCAAAGCCTATGTTCATCTTCATTACCATAAAACTCTGTTAATAATTATTTTAATATTAATAATAATTAACTCTGTTAATAATAATTAATTTGGCTAAGCATAGCCAATCACTGATCTCACATTCAGATTTAAGGCAACAGTAGGTTCAATACAAATGCAGCTATCTGAGAGGATCCCCAGTGAAACTGAGAGCAAAACTGAAACAAACGTGGCTACCTAGTACAGCAGCAACAAATAGGAAGCAGCACATACATTCCGACTTACAACAGGAAAATCAGATAACCTTGTGGTGACACTTTCATCTAAAGTGAACACTATTCGCCCCAGCAGAGCAATGACATTCTGAGCTATGCCTGCTGGTGTGTATAACTTGCAGTAACTTCTTTGAAATCAATGGGACAGTCCTAGATTTATGCCAGCACAGTGTAGACAAGGATCTGGCCCAGTATTATGGCAGAAGTTCCAAATATTCCTTTTGAGCTCAGGCCCAGACACCAAAACCAGATCTCAGACAGAAGATTTTCATCAAAGCTTTTCAACGCAAGCACAGAAACCAGATAAACTAACAAAACAAGATATGTGTAAATCATCAGAAGCCATGGTTCTGCTATCTCCAACTTGGTCACAGCTCAGTTGCCACCATGAAACCTGATACTGGGGCACAATCCCAATTTCTCCTTGATTAGATAAAAATTAATTTCTAGAATCCATTCTGAGAGGGCAAAAAGGAGTGAGCTGCTTCCTGGTCCCACTGCTGACAGTCACCTTCATGCAAAGAGGCTTACCCACTTCTGTGACCAATCCAGTTACCTAAATACTTTTCGTCTTTAGACTGAGGAGGGAGAATGAGACTGTTATTATGCATGTGTAGGAGTCTTGGCACTTCTTAAGTATTCTGGGACAAACATAACCAGAACCAAGAGGGAACTGAGGAAATATTTTTGTCAGTGACGGTGATAGACACATAAACAGGAAAGTGCTGAAAAGTTGTCCTACACTGTAACTCCGTGCTATAGGCACACATACGTATGTATGTGCCACATATGTGTCCTGCTTCTATTGTATAACTTCTTCAGGTGAGAAATGCCCACAAAGCTGCCTTGTAAAATTAGGAAAAGACTCCAGTCAACACCAGCCCTCCTGAAGGCTTAGCAAGGAGACCCAGGGGAACACTGTAGAGAGTGATACTTAAAAAGTGTAATGATTGTCCACGGGGCAGACAAAAAAGCCCAGGAAAGCTAGAGAATAAGCTATTTAAGATGAAGTTTTCTTTCCCTCATTATATCATTCTCTGAGGGGCTTTTAACAATAAAAATTGCCACCGTGAGAGCTTCTCTGAGAAGAATGAAAGGAAATTCACAGGAACGCTCTACAGCAGCTCTCTAAAGACCCCAAATTCAAACTGGAAATATGTCCCTGGGACCCAACATTAGTGAGAACTCAAGGGGACTGAAAGTCTGGTCCTAACAGCTCTTGCCAGTGTGAAGACGGAACCTGCCACAGTGTGGGACTAGTGGTGAAGACTTTACACAGGAACTATAAAGCGGAAACTCATCTACAGCTAAGGGGAGAAAAGTTATGGCTGGCTCCTCTGGAGGAGCTTTCCAGGAGGGTGGTGTGGTAGACCTTTTCTGATTTGCACGGAGCAAAACAGTTTTGTCCAAGACCAAAGGACCATGTGATTGGCTGCAGGGAAGGCAAGGTGGTAAAAAAGTAATCGCAATGTACACAGGCTTCTTTCTCTATGGGCAATAAATCTTCAGTCACGGTTCTCAAATGAACAGAATATGATTTACCAGTTACTGCAATGGGTTGCTTCTACAAACCTTGTAGATGTTCCATCAACAAGACAGAAAACAACTTCTCTTTATAATACTCAGAAAATAGAAAAAAATTAAAAGATAATACTTACTAACATTAGAAAAAAAGCAATGTCCATCCAAAATTAAGTGCACACACACTGTTTACACACTGCTCCCAAAGCTAAAAGATGGTTTTTTTCTATTGTTCACAAGAACAGTGGTTCAATGGAGTTATATGAAATATTTTTCAAAGTCCCAGTCATCACTTCTTTTCATGTTTCCTGACTGCTATGATGTCTGAAGAAAATCAGGACAATTAAAAATCAGGTTAATTTAGGGCATTTGCAGGAGATTAAGTAAAAGATTAATATAAAACCCCCAAATGGCTTGTGTGTCTGATCTGCTTAGAAAGTAGCTGCTCTGTGATAACATCTAACTTTGTATTTTGCACCACACTAATTACCTTACTTCTGATTAAGAAGTAATAAAGAATTATAATTTTATTTAATGCTATAAATTAGCACGTTAATAACTGTAATAGTAATACTAGGACTGAATCCATGTGTTAATAGTAAATTACTGCCTCTTTCTCCAATTCTTTTCTCAAACTAAATGAAAAACATTCTGAATTCAGGAAAGAACTGAAAGAAATAGGATAAAAGATACTTGAAAGTAAGGCATAGAGAGCTGCTCCATGCACAAACCCTTTCCTGATGTTTGTTGTTTCTTTGGTTTTCTTTCGTTGACTGGAGATGAGCCAGCCAGGAAGAATAAAGTACTTAGAGAGAGTGAGAGAGAGAGAAATTGTCAGTGCACATTGGGGAAAGGGTTGTATGTGTGTGTCTGCGTGTCTGTGTCTGTGTGTGTGTGTATAATATCTGAGGCTCCATTCCAGTCAGCAGAACCTGAATTTCAGCCTAAACCTTGGGTATCAGATGATCGTCCTAATGATTCCTGCTGCCACTTTGCTCTCCATGGCAAAGCATGCGAAGCATCTGCAGCCGAGCTGAAATTAGCCCTATCCTGATGTCCCTCTCTAAATGTTTCCCCGTTATCTCCCACTTGTCTTGATAGCTAATACAGTTCCTACAGCTGCTATATCATATTAGGTCAGAGCGATGAAAACGAATGCCATTTTCTTGATGGCTTATGCAGAATTGTTGTAATTTGAATCAAGTCTCCCTAGCCTCTTTCTTTCTTTCTCTCCTATTTTTTCTGCCCCTCATACTGAATATATTGGGGCCCTGGCGAGCTGCCATTCTAACTGCACATTAGAAATGGTAGAGTTTTCCTCTATCTGATTCTCTAAAATGAGTTCACCAAAAGGTGCAGACCCAGCACATTTGTGGTTTTTCCTATAAATTACTTTAACACTGTGTCCAATCATATATATAATTTCAGATTTTCAATTTCAACTCACTGCTGTGTCAGCACAGACTCCACTGATATGTCTAACGTATTTAGCTTAAAATGAAACGGATGGCATTTCATTACCAGGAAGATAATATTTTTGAATATGTTTGCTGCATGGCAGGATCCATCATTATTCTGCCATTTTATGTTCGGAGTGTGTAATAGCTTTTTAATGCTTTGATGTATTTTATTTATATATGTAATATTTTTCTAATATCATGGGGTGGTTTAACTCATTGGACACATTATAAAATCTTAATTGAATGCTTTTAAATATTAGCTAGCGGGAAAAGGCTTAACAAATCGCCAATTTTTTTTTTTTATATTTAATAGAGAGCAGCTGAAACACCAAAAAACCCATCTCATTCTCACTCCTTCCCATTGCTCCTCAGCTCCCTCTGACACTCAAAACACTTTGAAAAGAAAAAAAGGGGAAAGAAAATCCCACAGTCCCCTGAGACACTCAAGCTGTCAGCATGAAGGTAAGTAACACAGGAAATCTTGAACGTGCCCAACTGTGAATGACAGAAGCCCTCTTATTGGAGGAAGCTTCTGACAGGCCTGAAATCCTTAATACCTGGTTTCTCAGTCCTTTGACCGAAGTCACGGAATTTTAAAAATACTAAGAATTTCTTCCAAGTTGGTTTTGGTGTTGTTATTTTTTTTAACTTGTAAGGAAATTATGCTACTTATGCACATTAGTGTAATGCCACAGCTAGAAGCATTCCAAGTATTAAAGGGCATTTCTTGATATTAGCAGCAAATCCTAAAATGAGCCGTGGTCCTGTTGTTCCGTTCTGCATGCAGTTGAATAAGAATGCTCTTTGCTTAAGTGAAAGTTGTATGACAGTGTGTGATGTTGACTATGACCTTCTACATCCAATTGTTTAAATTATCATGTTCTCTTTGCCTTTTCCTTTTAAACGTGCTGCAGCCACTCACTTTTCCAATAGTTTCTGTGTGTTCACGGAAAAGACCTGTGTCCCAGATGACCAGTTCTATAAGCATAATTTTCCCTAAACTATCACAACTGCACTCTTCAAAGAGCATGAAATGCATTGCTATCCTTCTTATAGCAGGGGCAGGGTATAAAAAAGTTAAAGTCAACCTTCCCAAGTAGGGCGGCTTAAAATTAAGTTCTTAAACTTTGTATGATTTCATGTTTTTCAGAGGTACTAAGCGTCTTTTAATCCTCTTGAAGCTTGCCATACATTCCTGAAAATTGGGTTACTTCTTTAGATGTCTAAATATGGAGCAAGGAACCTGTCTTTGCATTTTGTGGCCAAAAGTCACGAAGAGTAGTTAGGCATTTAAGATGTGTTGAAACATGAAAGCATTTGAGATCCAAATATTTTGCAAGATCTGATTTTGGCCATAAGGTTAGCAGCAGACCTCAAGAGACAGTATTTTATTGTATCTTATTTTACTGCTTGCTTAGACAGGCAGAGTAGCAAGCTTATTTTTAGGGAAAGTAGCAATTTTTTATATGAACTAACTGATTTTAAATAACTAGCAGAAATACTTAAGATGTAAGGTGGAAGGAAGGAAAGGATTAAAAAATGCATAATTAATAATTCCCAGGAAGAAGAGGCAGCCTAAATTATACTAACACATTGTCTGTTGGTCTAGCAGGAATTTGTGCTGAAAAATGAGAATATCAAAGAAGCTCTATGCTTCCTTAGCAAAAGATATTGGAAAAGAAAACATATTCTTGATAAGTTCTTTTTATTTATTGTTGGGGTTTAAATTCTTCTTTTAAGGTTTTCCCTGTGTGACAGACCACAACAATAATTCATATCTAAAGTAACACAGATAGATTTATAGCAGCTCCTTATCACATCTTCCCAAATACTTGGATTATCAAGGTAACATGTGCAACCCTCTTTTCTCCACCATTCACAACCTGCCTTCCCCTTACTGTTTTATGCAGGCCACTTCACCATCATCCAGTATCACATTTTAAACTAGATTTTTCAAGGGAAGTTCTATGTGCAGGTATCCAAGTATGTACTAGCAAATAGATCCAGGGAAGTCATTGAGAACACACGCATTTCCCTGTACATATTTTCCAAGCATTATTCTGGGAAAGCCCTGCTATTTGCAGTTATGTTCTGTCTGAAGATCACACAAGTGACAGACACCACCACCTGCAATGCCAACGTTAATGCCAAAACATTACAGCAAATGCCTCTGGGTTTTCTAGGTTAGCATACATAAATGGACACCAATTTAGAGCCTTCCTAAGAATTAGCATCTGCAAGGAGACAACTGCATGATTCTAGATCCAGGCTCCTCTCTCCTTGGTAAATTTGGAAGGTAGTCCAAGTTTTTTGAAGGCTGAGGTTTTGCCTTCAAAACCAGTTCTCATGGAGTAGTTGAATCTTGATGCAACTGTGGGGTTTTTTACTGCCTGGTGCACATTTTCATAAAGAGCTCAAACAGTCACATCTTTGAGTAGTATCTGTTTCTCTATTGCAAGCAAATGGTAAAAATGCTTACTCACTGTAATTGTGAGTCACACAATGTAAAAGATTAGTTATCTTGGCACTTTTCAAGTCTATTAATCCCATAGTGCATCCATCTCTGAACATAAGGCTTTGCCTTATTGAAGTAACCCAGCCCTGAAACTGAATGTATTCAACTACATGTATCTTTGTTTAGAAGCTACCCTTAATTAGAAGCTGCTCTCCTTTAGTAGCTGTACCATTACCCTGCAAGCCTCCAGGGAAACTAATTAAACTTAATAGAAGCTGCACTCCATTCAAAGCTGTAGAGAAAATTAATTAAATATTGTAGGAACCCCAGACTTGAAATGAAGATGTATGGCAAATGCAAATCAATCCACACATACCAGCATCTTTCCCACGTCATTTTAACTCTTCTGTAGTGTTGTCCCATGTACATGTACCATATGCTAAAACTGGAAGAAATGCGATGTATCCCAGAAAACTATTTTAAGAATTCTGCAAGTTCTGCTATTCTTTAAATTGGAATATCATATAAAAGCAAAATTTTAAGTTGACTCATCAAAAGGCAACATGTTGATCCACCATCATTAATTATTTTTTATATTATGTTAAGCATATAGTTTGTCTCACATTCTGAAAGGGATTTGGCATGAATGACAGCCTTCGATATGTTGGATGCACTGGGTTCGTGTCCATCCATCAAATGGAGGGTGCTTTTCTGATCTGCATTTATGTATCTTAGGTCAGAGCCTTCCTTTGGCTGAGGAGATGTGGGACTATGTGTGCAGAAACATCTGGCCTCATACTGAATTAAGAGCATGTTTTCTGAGACGATTTTCTTACAAATAGCACAAAGTGATGATTATGCATATTGGTAAGAATTCTGATATAATTATTGCCATATACTTTTCATTTAAATTTCAGGACAGGACTGAGATGAGTTAGTGAGAAGAATACACAGGCTAATAGATTGATTTGACAAAACATCATCTCCAGACACTGAGTTCCTGAATATATCATGTGATTTCATTATAGCTGTGCAACAGAATAGAATAGAATAGAATAGAATAGAATAGAATAGAATAGAATAGAATAGAATAGAATAGAATAGAATAGAATAGAATAGAATAGAATAGAATAGAATAGAATGGAATGGTTCACTTGGAAGGTGCTTACAACAATCATCTAGTCGAACTGTAGTCAAACAGCTACCTTAAAGAAACAATTAAGCACGACCTAAGGTGAAGTGAATACACTTGTGTATTACAGCTATCCTAGTCCTGCATCTGCAGAGAAACTGCAGATGTGGCCATGGTGTCAAACCTCTCTGATACTTCTGGTGCTCACCACGGTGACCATCCTGAGAGTTAGTCAAATTAAACACTGAATACACCAGGAGCTAGAAAAGTATAACAGCTGCTATTCTCGAGCAAATTTCTTCAGCCGTGTTAAGGGAAAATCTTGCAAGTGGTGCCAACTTTAAAAAAAAAAAAAAAAAATTCATGCAATGCAACTAACACATATAACTTTGATTTCCATGTACCTCACCCAGAAGTTTCTGGATATTAAACCCTTGTTTCTAAGGGAAGTTGAGTGGCTGTATCTCTCACTGGAAGTTAACAGAAACTGCAGAAACTACATCCTTCTCTAGATTGTCCCATAAAGTCTAATGTATGCTGTGGTAGCATATGATGCACAGCTACCCTGAATAGACTAGGCAGACATAGAAATAAAGCAACACTCTATTCTTTGGTTACCAAAAGTTTTAAATTAGATAAATTACCTTTTCCTCCAAGTCTAGGACTATTTTTCTTTGACGTAGTATTTTTGTCTTCCTGACTCCTTAAGCCAGAAGATATGCAGGAATCTGAGCTCTGAACTTTCAGAATCTTCAACTGGTGACATTACAAACCATAATATGATGGAAATAATGCAGCTTTTTGCTTTCCTTTAATTCTGAGCTGTGCACAGCTATGTGCTTAAGTGCAAACTGTCTTGCTATCTCCCTTTAACTTCACATATCAAGTCCCACCGTAGGAAAAAAAAAAAAAAAAAACCACCAAAAAAACCCTCACAAACCAGTTTTAATGTATTTTGAACTGATGGATCTATTCAAGACCTTTCTTAGTTCCAGTGCATATGACAGTGACCCAGAAACTGTTCAGAGGACTTGAAAGGCATTTGTCCACCCAGTTTCTCAGTTTTATTTTCACTTTCATATCAAATTACTTATTCTAGTTTTAAAATAAAATAAATTTTAAAAGACAAAAAAAAAGCATATACATTTTATTGGTAAAGATAAGAGTTATTATGTCCCTCTCTGGAAAATATCTATACGCAACTATGTAGATTTTATAGATGTTCAATGTCTGGACATCATCCCTTTGCATAAATCTTAACACAACATTTGAGATTTCACAGTCCATAACCTGCTAGCCAGATATCAGCCACACTGGCAAGAAATATCCTCCTGGAGAAGAAAATGCAGATTTGCTAAGTATATGCTTCCAAGTGCCCCTTCTACAAGGGTGAGACAGAAAAGAGGAGTAATTCCAAGAGACCCAGACAGGAATGAAGTAGGATAACTACAAATACTGCATTAAACAAAAATAATTAAGTAGATCAAAATAATAATATTGGAACCGGGATTATCTCAAGATGCATCTTTCATATTTTCCATGCTACTGAGCAGAACATGGTGCTGGAACCTTTTGCCCAGTTTCATCAAAGTAAGTAATATATTCTCTCCATCTTTGTTCATGAAGCTGCTGCCAATCACTTGCTTTCACACGATATTGTAATCTAGGATGAACTGAACTAATTCAAGCCTTTCAAATTTCATATGGTAGGACGACCCATGACTGAAAGAATTCACATTGACCGTGTGCTAAACCATTTCCCTTTTAGATAACTTTTAAAACAAAACACATTGTTCTTACCAAATGTACAGTCCGATTGCTGGCTTGTACGAAGAGGACAAAGCAGAGAAAATCATATGGCAGGAATTTCCCATACTTCTAAGAACACCTTAATTTTTTGGGTTGGATTTTTAAAAAAGGAATTAAATTAGGCAAGAAACTATACATACAGTTTTATTCTTACAACCGAATGCTTCTTTGTTACATTTTTGCCCTCAGATGAGATTCCGGTATCCAAACCATTGACCAGGCCAGGGCGCTGCTAGTTTGTGGCAATGAAACAACTGAATAAACATAAGTCTGCCAGAAGCCATTCTGAAACAGATTCTTAAGGGACAGCCCCAGCTGTGAAACAAACTCCCATAAAAACTAAATGCCATCCTGAATCTCCACATTTTCCACTCTAAGTGAAAAACACATTTAATCTTTCTTCTTGCATGTAAATGTATAGCTGAATGCACTTTTTTTAAAAAATAAAACCAAAAAACTACACTGCCCTAAGAGTTCTCCTCCTAGAGGGAGAGAGACCAAGAGAAAGAACATGGATTAGTTATAACACATAATGTGCAACATATGTTTATCAACATTCAAAGCAATATGGATTATACAGTCAGTATAATCAAAGAGAAAGGAAGCAAAGAGAAAAG
This sequence comes from Larus michahellis, assembly GCF_964199755.1. NCBI lineage: Eukaryota > Metazoa > Chordata > Aves > Charadriiformes > Laridae > Larus > Larus michahellis. The sequence continues at coordinate 41,302,369 of NC_133930.1, read as the reverse complement.
AATGACAACTATTAGCTTCTGAAAGAGGCTTTGAAATGTTTGCCTTAATAAACAGATATATTTTATGGACATCACATTAGTGGTTATCAGCATAAATGAGGTTATACTTTTTAAAACCCAGCTCTCTTAATCTCTTAGCAGTTTAGTACTGCGTAATTCTGCTGACCTCGTTCAATTTTTCTTTTATAATGAAGTAGCTGTTTGCAATTGGGCCCATAGTTTTACTTATTTTTAATTTGTGAAAAGTTTGTTAGCTAATGCACAATGTTTTCATGCAGCCTAAGCACATCTGTTGCTCATGTGCTATTAAACCATTTCAGATATTCAAACAAACATATTCATACCAGAAAGTTATTTCCCAGAGTAAAAAATATTGCCCTTGTTCAGCTAGGAACTCTAATTACTAGTCTGCAGGATTCTATTGTTAAATCAAATTACATAATAAAGACTGTAATATTTCCACAAGAAAACATGGGCTTTGGAGAATAAAAGTGTAAAGATGTCCATAGCATCTTTATTTGACATTTATCCATTAATATAAAGATGGGATATACTCCAAGTACACTTCAAGACACAGAGGTTTGAATCCAATTTATACAAAGATGCCTTCACCATTTTAAGACTATACAAAGGGACCTGAAAAAGCTGAGCATGCAATGTTTAAGGCCTCTATATTGTACTAATAGTGAGAGCAAATGTCTGTGAGGCTCATAATACTTCTAACTTAAAGGAACTAACCAGGTCACAATGTATTAAACCATGGATGAGTCTGAAGAAACCTTTAAAACCACCCCCTTCGCAGTTTTTTATGATGACACATAGAAGTAGTGCATGATTTTTTATCACTGTTCTACGAGAGTCAAAGTGCAAGTCCCTCATGTGGAATTACTGTATTGTTGCAAAGTTCATAATTTAGTCATTCATGGATTTGCTATAAAATTCATACATTTGTTAGCTGGATTTTATCCTGAATTATATGTCTGGAAGTCACTGAATTTGGAACAACTCCAACCAGAGGCAGTTCTTAGTACTGACTTACTCATATCAGCTATCACAGAAGGTGGAACAATCCCTTCTCCTGCTTGACTGCACTGCTGGATCTGTTTAAGGGAATAGTGCCAGGTACACCCTAACTCCTGAGAGCACTGTTGTGCACCTGTGTAGTGATATATCAACAAGAGGATTTTCTTTTCTTCGACAATAGGTCCTGGTGCTTTGAAGTGGACTATTTTCTTTTAGACTTGTATTGTGGGAAATACATAATATTCAAATTTATCATCTGCTCTCTCCACATATTGCCCACCTCACAAAAAAACATTCTCTTTCTCTCTGGGGTTGCCTAAAATGTTGGACTCCTTTCTACGCTGTCAGATAACAACCAATTCACATATTCATGACTTCTCTGTTTGACAACTACAGTTGAAACAGCAGTAGTCTTCAAAAGCTCTATCTGATTGAAAACACCACAGCTTCATACCAAGTAGAATGGAGTGACTTGTGTCACTTGGAGCCCTCAGACTCCAAGAATTAGAAAACTTGCCATACATGTAAGCTCGGACTTGAAGTTCTATTCCTAATTTCCTTTAGGAAGTTGAGAAGTTAAGAACTCCACTAGAACTTGAAGTTCTATTCCATTCCCTAAGCTGTGAGCTATTTCCAGAGCCGTTTCTTCGCAGTTAATCACAAATTTTCCAGAGCCATAGAGTAGTCAGGACAGCAAAGGGGACTTATGAAGATAGAGATGCAGATCCCTCTGTAAGAATGAATGTGGACAGCACTGCTTTTGTAGGAAATATGAAATGCCCAAATTTTCCCGTAGTGAAAAATAGCCATAATGGGAACTTAATTCATAACAGCTGTGTCTCTTCTGCTCCAGTATCTTTATTCTTGAAAGCTGTCATATCCGATCTATAAGTTAGTGTTCTCTCCATCACAAGAAACAAAATTAAACCTGTTCTCTAACATTGCCACTTACATCTAACTTTCTGCATGCTAAACCAGGAGTTCTCACCCGGGACTCTTTGATACTTGAGATATATGCAGAGAATACCAAAATTATTGACCGAAGAAGACTTCAGTCAAAGTTCATGCCAAAAGGTCAGATGATGCAAAAAGGAGAATTGCCTGTAGATAGTCTTTCAAAACGAATTAACGGTGGAAGGCAACAGAAAACAAGCCCTGATACGGGTCATTGGAGCAGACGGGAGAAAAAGTCAGTCTGAGTAACTTGACAGAACAGTCAGTCACCATAAACAAGAAGTGGAATAGATGTGGACAGATTTTTTGAGTTTTTGTGTTATGATTACTGCACAATTTCAAAATTTTGTGCGGGAATGAGAGTTATGGGAAAACACATTCACAGAAATGATTCTCCAGTACTGCAAAAGCTGTGTTAGGTATTCATTCAAAGTGCTGTTGAATCACACATACAAAAATTACTGCTTAATGGTTTTATTGAACACTCTGATCCCCCTGCTTCTGAGTCCCTTACTGTGGTTATGCAAAAGAAAGCAGGAGGCATATGGTTCGTAAGTGGAATGAATTGATTCCTCTTCTATAGATTTAGCTAGTGTTTATCATCAACTGCTTCTGCACCAAGGCAGTTATGAGTGACTTGACCTCTCTGGGAGCCTTTTTGCATTTGAAGAACTTTTCCACTATCAACTTGCATATATTTGCCAGCAACTTTTCATAAAATTGTGATAGATATATTGCAGAAATTGAAAGCCATGTAAAGCCAAATAAATGAGAAGGTTTATTTAGAGCTAATAGTCTGCCATAGCACTGTGTAATTGTACGGTTCCCTCTGGAGTAAATCTGTCCAAGGAAAAATGAGGAAAAAAAATAATCAAAACGAAGACTTATTTCAAAAAACTTTGTGCTTCTGGACACGATCAGTTTTTTGAAGCAGGGTCATACCACGATCTATCACAAACAACAAACTGCTGGATAGGGTTTAGCACAATCTGCCCACTAGATACGGCAGGACCTTTTAGTCATGTGCATTGCTGTAGATATGCTAT